>NW_026453291.1:0-200869 GCF_025200985.1 Drosophila gunungcola
ATTGTGTGTTTATTTGAATTTTATTATTTCCACAGTCTCTCTGCTCGCCGCTGTCACTCCAGTAGGGATTTGTCAAGGAGCCAGGAAACATTTGAGACAGGTAAGTGTTGTGTTTTATTTGTTTTTAAATGTTTTTATAATTTGTATTTATTTATACGCAGTCTCAACCCTCATCATAGCTTCGTCAGCTGGATCTGGACGGGAGCACAAGACGCACATATACGCAGATATGTGTAGATTTTAATTTTGTATTTGTGCATATGCTTTCATTGTGTTTTTTTTATTATGTTTCAGAGTTTCGTCCCTCGCCGCAGTCAAGTCAGAGGGAATCGGACAGGAGTCAAAACGCTATTTTGGCAGTTAAGTGTGGTCATTGATTTAATTTTATTTATTGCGTATTTATTTTAATTTTATTATTTCCACAGTCTCATCCCTCGCCGCAGCCACACCAGTAGGGAATTGTCAAGGAGCCAGGAAACATTTGAGACAGGTAAGTGTTGTGTTTTATTTGTTTTTAAATGTTTTTATAATTTGTATTTATTTATACGAAGTCTCAACCCTCAACATAGCTTCATCAGCTGGATCTGGACAGGAGCACGAGACGCATCTGTGGCAGATATGTGTAGATTTTAGTTTTTTTATTTGTGCATATGCTTGTTAATTGTGTTTTTTTATTATGTTTCAGAGTTTCGTCCCTCTCCGCAGTCAAGTCAGAGGGAATTGGACAGGAGTCAAAACGCTAATTTGGCAGGTAAGTGTGGTCATTGATTTAATTTTATTTTTTGCGTATTTATTTTAATTTTATTATTTCGACAGTCTCATCCCTCGCCGCAGTCACACCAGTAGGGATTTGTCAAGGAGCCAGGAAAAATTTGAGACAGGTAAGTGTTGTGTTTTAATTGATTTAAAATGTTTTTATAATTTGTATTTATTTATACGCAGTCTCAACCCTCATCATAGCTTCGTCAGCTGGATCTGGACGGGAGCACAAGACGCACATATACGCAGATATGTGTAGATTTTAATTTTGTATTTGTGCATATGCTTTCATTGTGTTTTTTTTATTATGTTTCAGAGTTTCGTCCCTCGCCGCAGTCAAGTCAGAGGGAATCGCACAGGAGTCAAAACGCTATTTTGGCAGTTAAGTGTGGTCATTGATTTAATTTTATTTATTGCGTATTTATTTTAATTTTATTATCTCCACAGTCTCATCCCTCGCCGCAGCCACACCAGTAGGGAATTTGTCAAGGAGCCAAGAAACATTTGAGACAGGTAAGTGTTGTGTTTTATTTGATTTTAAATGTTTTTATAATTTGTATTTATTTATACGAAGTCTCAACCCTCATCATAGCTTAGTCAGCTAGATCTGGACAGGGAGCTAGAGACACATCTGTGGCAGATATGTGTAGATTTTAATTTTTATTTGTGCATTTGTTTGTTAATTGTGTTTTTTTTATTATGATTCAGAGTTTCGTCCCTCGCCGCAGTCAGGTCAGAGGGAATCGGCCAGGAGTCAAAACGCTATTTTGGCAGTTAAGTGTGGTCATTGATTTAATTGTATTTATCGTGTATTTATTTAATTTTATTATTTCCACAGTCTCATCCCTCGCCGCAGTCACACCAGTAGGGATTTGTCAAGGAGCCAAGAAACATTTGAGACAGGTAAGTGTTGTGTTTTATTTGATTTTAAATGTTTTTATAACCCTCATCCTCATCATAGCTACGAAGCTGACGACAGCTGGATCTGGACAGGAGCACGAGACGGATCTGTGGCAGATATGTGTAGATTTGATTTTTTTATTTGTGCATATTTTTGTTAATTGTGTTTTTTTTATTATGTTTCAGAGTTTCGTCCCTCGCCGCAGTCAAGGTCAGAGGGACAGTTAAGTGTGGTCATTGATTTAATTTTATTTATTGTGTATTTATTTGAATTTTATTATTTCCACAGTCTCATCCCTCGCCGCAGTCACACAAGTAGGGATTTGTCAAGGAGCCAGAAAACATTTGGACAGGTAAGTGTTGTGTTTATTTTGATTTTAAATGTTTTTATAATTTGTATTTATTTATACGTAGTCTCAACCCTCATCATAGCTCCGTCAGCTGGATCTGGACGGGAGCACAAGACGCACATATACGCAGATATGTGTAGATTTTAATTTTGTATATGTGCATATGCTTTCATTGTGTTTTTTTTATTATGTTTCAGAGTTTCGTCCCTCGCCGCAGTCAAGTCAGAGGGAATCGGACAGGAGTCAAAACGCTATTTTGGCAGTTAAGTGTGGTCATTGATTTAATTTAATTTATTGTGTATTTATTTTAATTTTATTATTTCCACAGTCTCATCCCTCGCCGAAGTCACACCACTAGAGATTTGTCAAGGAGCCAGGAAACATTTGAGACAGGTAAGTGTTGTGTTTTATTTGATTTTAATAGTTTTTGTAATTTGTATTTATTTATACGCAGTCTCAACCCTCAACATAGCTTCGACCGCTGGATCTGGACAGGAGCACGAGACGCATCTGTGGCAGATATGTGTAGATTTTAGTTTTTTTATTTGTGCATATGCTTGTTAATTGTGTTTTTTTATTATGTTTCAGAGTTTCGTCCCTCTCCGCAGTCAAGTCAGAGGGAATTGGACAGGAGTCAAAACGCTAATTTGGCAGGTAAGTGTGGTCATTGATTTAATTTTATTTTTTGCGTATTTATTTTAATTTTATTATTTCGACAGTCTCATCCCTCGCCGCAGTCACACCAGTAGGGATTTGTCAAGGAGCCAGGAAACATTTGAGACAGGTAAGTGTTGTGTTTTAATTGATTTAAAATGTTTTTATAATTTGTATTTATTTATACGCAGTCTCAACCCTCATCATAGCTTCGTCAGCTGGATCTGGACGGGAGCACAAGACGCACATATACGCAGATATGTGTAGATTTTAATTTTGTATTTGTGCATATGCTTTCATTGTGTTTTTTTTTATTATGTTTCAGAGTTTCGTCCCTCGCCGCAGTCAAGTCAGAGGGAATCGGACAGGAGTCAAAACGCTATTTTGGCAGTTAAGTGTGGTCATTGATTTAATTGTATTTATCGTGTATTTATTTTAATTTTATTATTTCCACAGTCTCATCCCTCGCCGCAGTCAAACCAGTAGGGATTTGTCAAGGAGCCAAGAAACATTTGAGACAGGTAAGTGTTGTGTTTTATTTGATTTTAAATGTTTTTATAATTTGAATTTATTTATACGCAGTCTCAACCCTCATCATAGCTACGAAGCTGACGACAGCTGGATCTGGACAGGAGCACGAGACGGATCTGTGGCAGATATGTGTAGATTTTAATTTTTTTATTTGTGCATATGTTTGTTAATTGTGTTTTTTTTATTATGTTTAGATTTTCGTCCCTCGCCGCAGTCAAGTCAGAGGGAATCGGACAGGATTCAGAACGCTATTTTGGCAGTTAAGTGTGGTCATTGATTTAATTTTATTTATTGTGTATTTATTTTAATTTTATTATTTCCACAGTCTCATCCCTCGCCGCAGTCACACCAGTAGGGATTTGTCAAGGAGCCAGAAACATTTGAGACAGGTAAGTGTTGTGTTTATTTTGATTTTAAATGTTTTTATAATTTGTATTTATTTATACGTAGTCTCAACCCTCATCATAGCTTCGTCAGCTGGATCTGGACGGGAGCACAAGACGCACATATACGCAGATATGTGTAGATTTTTGTGCATATGCTTTAATTGTGTTTTCTTATATGTTTCGGAGTTTCGTCCCTCGCCGCAGTCAATTCAGAGGGAATCGGACAGGAGTCAAAACGCTAATTTGGCAGGTAAGTGTGGTCATTGATTTAATTTTATTTATTGTGTATTTATTTGAATTTTATTATTTCCACAGTCTCTCTGCTCGCCGCTGTCACACCAGTAGGGATTTGTCAAGGAGCCAGGAAATATTTGAGACAGGTAAGTGTTGTGTTTTAAATGTTTTTATAATTTGTATTTATTTATACGCAGTCTCAACCCTCATCATAGCTTCGTCAGCTGGATCTGGACGGGTCATTGATTTAATTTTATTTATTGTGTATTTATTTTAATTTTATTATTTCCACAGTCTCATCCCTCGCCGCAGTCACACCAGTAGTGTTGTGTTTTATTTGTTTTTAAATGTTTTTATAATTTGTATTTATTTATACGCAGTCTCAACCCTCATCATAGCTTCGTCAGCTGGATCTGGACGGGTCATTGATTTAATTTTATTTATTGTGTATTTATTTTAATTTTATTATTTCCACAGTCTCATCCCTCGCCGCAGTCACACCAGTAGTGTTGTGTTTTATTTGTTTTTAAATGTTTTTATAATTTGTATTTATTTATACGCAGTCTCAACCCTCATCATAGCTTCGTCAGCTGGATCTGGACAGGAGCACGAGACGGATCTGTGGCAGATATGTGTAGATTTTAATTTTTTTTATTTGTGCATATTTTTGTTAATTGTGTTTTTTTTATTATGTTTCAGAGTTTCGTCCCTCGCCGCAGTCAAGTCAGGGGGAATCGGACAGGAGTCAAAACGCTATTTTGGCAGTTAAGTGTGGTCATTGATTTAATTTTATTTATTGTGTATTATATTTTACACAGACTGTCTCCGCGATCGGACGTGTTGTCGGACCGTGCTTAGTTTGTGCAAGCTTTCAAAAAGTGATAATTGGAAAAGTGCAAATCGAAAATAATCAAATTCCGCAAAGACCCTCGGGCACAAATAGGTAGATTGGTTTCTAACCAACCTACTACAACGCGAAAAGACGCATCTTGCGATGTAATCGCAAACACACATATTAATTAATTAATTAATTAATTAATATACGCAGACTATAATTAAAGTGAAGAAAATGAGTCAAAACGATATCCGCATGCAACGTCAGCGCGAGCAAGACGAGAGACGGCTCTCATCGATCAGAAATAATGCATATTTCTCGTTTACTGCAACCGAAAATTATGCAAACCCAGACAATACGCGGTCAATCACCCCCAGTTCGACTGACCTCTTGAACGTAACGAGCGAGAGAGCGCGCTCTTGTTCTCCCGCGCTACCATCGATGTCTCTAAAGCCAAAAAGTGCCGAGTGTACTCCAATGCATGTATGCACTGACCTACGCTTATCAACAATAAGTAGCACAGCAGTGTCTTTAACCACTGCAACGGTAACAACAACAACAACAACAACAGCAGCAACGGTATCGACCAACCGTTTATTATCATCATCAGCAACTGCGCCATCGATAAACAAACCCGTAGCCAACACAAAAACGGCGTTCGCTGCGCTGCCCGAAAAATACACAATAAGCAACGAAAATAAAAGGCCGGCTGTGCAGACTGGTATGGATCGCTACATCCAAATCAAAAGAAAGCTGAGCCCCCTAAATTCTAAGCGAAAAATAACCCGTGCCAATTATAATTCAGCTGAGACTGAAACGCCCATTAATACAAACAGATTTAAAATTTTGGAAGACGCTACTGACGAAGAGGTTGACGAAGCTACCGAAGCTGAGAAGAAGAAACCGAAGCCCCCCCCCAATATACATCCGGGAGAAAAGCTGCAATGAACTTGTTAACAAAATAATTGAGCTTATTGGAAAAGATAACTTCCATATAATTCCCCTTGTGAAGGGCAGCATACACGAAACAAAAGTTCAAACGAAGAACGAAGACAATTACCGAGTGTTGTCTAAATATCTTAATGACAAGAAAAATAACTTCTACACGTACCAACTTAAAAGCAGCAAGGGTCTGCAAGTTGTACTTAAAGGAATTGAATCCGATGTAACACCTGAAGAAGTAAAAAATGCACTACAAGACAAAGGCTTTAACACTAAGACAGTCTTCAATATCTTGAACAGGGATAGGAAACCGCAACCACTCTTCAAGATAGAGCTCGAACCGGAAACTAAGCCCCTTAATAGAAACGAAGTGCACCCCATATACAAACTTCAGTTCCTTCTCCACCGTAGAATCACAGTAGAGCAACCACATAAGCGCAATGGGCCGGTACAATGTACGAACTGCCAAGAATATGGCCATACAAAGTCATACTGCACACTACGCCCAGTGTGTGTAGTTTGTGGAGACCTTCATGACTCAGCACTCTGCCCAGCGAGCAAAAACGACTCCAATGTAAAAAAGTGCGGCAACTGTGGCGGCAATCATACAGCCAACTACAGAGGTTGCCCAATATACAAGGAGCTAAAAAGTCGCATCCATCAACGAGGAACCACTGCCCGCTCCCACAACGCACAGCTTACAGCATCAAAATCAAACCCTGAAGTCTTCTTTTCAACTGAACCCAGCTCCTCACTAGGACACGTAACCCCCAACAAAAATGTGACATTTGCAAGCGCTCTAAAATTAGGACTGGCTCCTCCTGTATCTAAAACTTCATTTCCACAAGCAGCATGTCTAGAACACAACATGACTCAACAACGTCAACCAACGGAACAGACACAAAGCAACTTTGAAGCAATGATAGCTAGCCTGCAACAAAGCCTAATGGAGTTTATGTTGTTTATGCGCACAACTATGCAAGATTTAATGCGAAACCAAAATCTTCTGATTCAAATGCTGGTCTCACAACAATCAAAATAATGACGTCCCTACGAATTGCTACGTGGAACGCTAACGGCGTCTCACAGCACAAACTTGAGTTAACTCAATTTCTACTCGACAATCACATCGATGTAATGCTACTTTCAGAAACACACCTTACAAACAGATACAATTTTCAAATAAGAGGCTACTCCTTCTATGGAACAAATCATCCGGACGGTAAAGCACATGGTGGGACTGGCATTCTAATCAGAAGTCGTATTAAGCACCACTATTATAACAAAACTGCTAAAAACTATCTACAGGCCACATCTATAAGCATACAACTGATTACCGGCAACCAACTAACTCTAGCCGCCGTATACTGCCCCCCTCGTTTCAATATAACCGAATATGAGTTTTTGCAGTTCTTCAACACATTAGGTGACCATTTTATAGCAGCAGGAGACTACAATGCCAAACACACACACTGGGGATCTCGCCTCGTGACTCCAAAAGGGAAGCAGCTTTACAATGCAATCATAAAATCCAACAACAAGCTTGACTATGTCTCTTCTGGTAGACCAACATACTGGCCGACAGACCCAAAGAAACTACCCGATCTTATTGACTTCGCGATAACCAAAAATATTCCCAAAAATCTTATAAGCGCCGAATGCCTTTCGGATCTTTCATCTGATCACTCGCCGGTCTTATTTCATCTTCTCCAACAACCAGGAACATTAGAACACCAGTTTAACCTGACCTCACAAAAAACCAACTGGCTCAAGTTTAGAAAATACATTAGCTCACATATTGAGCTATGTCCTCGCCTCAACGACGAAGCTGACATAGACAGCTTTGTAACTACACTGGAGTCCGTACTCGTCACTGCGGCTCAAGTTTCCACACCCCAAATCTCAAATATTCAATGCAAGCAAAAGAAGACAAATCTACAAATCGAACAGCTTGTCCTAGAAAAGCGGCGCTTACGTCGGGAGTGGCAATTCTATAGATCGCCATCTGCTAGGCAGAACTTGAAATACGCCTCACGGCAACTAACTAAAGCTCTAAAACAAGAATGCATTCACTCTGCCGACTTTTGCATATGACACCCAGCTTCACCATGAGCCAATCGAGTTTCGCCCATTGGAAATCGTTAGCATCATCAAAAACCATATGAACCCGAGAAAATCTCCAGGCTGCGACCTCATTACCCCTAAAATGATCACGGAGCTTCCATATTGTGCCGTTCGCACCATTACACATCTCTTCAATGCCATCGCTAAACATGGCCACTTTCCAAAAAGATGGAAAAAGTCAATTATTATAATGATTTCGAAGCCAGGAAAAGACCCCACAATCCCCACATCGTACATGCTTATCTAAACTCTTTGAAAAATGCATATTGACTCGGATAAACACATATCTACGAATCCAGAATGGAATTCCATCACACCAATTCGGATTTCGAGAAAAACACGGAACTATTGAGCAGGTCAACCGAATAACATCAGAAATTCGAAACGCGTTCGAAAAACGTGAGTACTGCACCGCCATATTTCTGGACGTCTCTCAAGCGTTTGACAGAGTTTGGCTAGAAGGCCTAATGTACAAGATCAAGACAATGCTTCCCAGCAACACTCACAAACTTTTAGAGTCTTATCTACACGACAGAAAATTTGCTGTGAGATGTAACACTGCCATATCTGACGATTTTTCTATTTTGGCTGGAGTCCCCCAAGGTAGCGTGCTCGGGCCAACATTATATGTCCTCTACACAGCAGACATCCCGACAAGCAGTCGACTGACAACATCTACTTTTGCTGATGATACAGCTATACTCAGCCGTTCAAAATGTCCAATACAAGCAACTGCGCAACTAGCTCTTCACTTGGCCGACGTTGAAAAATGGCTATCTGATTGGAGAATTAAAGTAAATGAACAAAAATGCAAGCACGTTACTTTCACCCTGAATAGGCAAAACTGCCCACCCCTCACATTAAATAACACCCTGCTTCCGCAATCAAACGAAGTAACGTATCTAGGAGTACATCTCGACAGAAGACTCACATGGCGCCGGCATATTGAAGCCAAAAGAACACACTTAAAGTTGAAAGCCAGTAGCCTACACTGGCTCATCAACGCTCGATCTTCCCTTAGCTTAGACTACAAAGTCCTGCTGTACAACTCAGTACTAAAGCCTATATGGACGTACGGCTCCCAGTTATGGGGGAATGCTAGCAATAGCAACATCGACATAATCCAGAGGGCTCAAACAAAAATCCTGAGAAAGATCACCGGGGCACCGTGGTACGTTCGCAACGAAAACATACATCGTGACTTGAACATCCCACTAGTCGAAGCAGTTATCGCAGAACAAAAGGATAAGTACCTCACCAAGCTGTCTTTGCACCCCAACCACCTTGCAAGAGGTCTAACAAGGTTGTGCAACCAATCCCGTCTTCGTCGCAATGACTTACCTACCCAGCGACCAACTTGAGGGACGCGCAACCAAAATTACAGTCCAATGTTAGTTAATGTTTAACTCTTAAGATTCGAAAACTTATTGTTAGTCTCAAAGCTAAGAGAAGATTCAAAAAACAAAGCAAAGTTAAACAAAAAAAAAAAAAAAAACTCTTCGTGTCAGTAAATTTCGCGATCATTTCGTCGAGCATTCTACCCAGCTCATCGGTGAGGGCTGTGGCGCTTTTCTGGACCCGCTGCTTCTTCTGGGCTCCATCGATCGCCTCTTCGGGGCTGGTTGCTTCCCAACTTCTCTTCGGCGTGGTTTGATCGTCCACATTACTGCTGAAGTTGAAGATTGGTCCAGCTACTTTAGGGGGCGCTGACGATGGGTGAGCCTCGGTAGTCTGCTCTATCCCCGTAGGAGACCGCGGCACCTTCTGTTTCATCATCTGGAACTTCCTTAGCAGCTATTCCTCCGCCCTGGCAACTGCAAGGGCCTGGCCTCGTCATGTCCGGACCCTTTCACCTTATCCATCGCCTGCACCAGTTGAAGGTCCCTCGGTGAACCGGGATTTCCCCCGGCTGATGCCTGATGGGAGCTATACCGCTCCGACTCGGTCCCCAGGGCCCCGTTTGAGCTGGCGCCGCTATCGCTGTGGGGTTGGGAATTGGCAGGTACCTTGGCTATTTGCTCATCCACCCCTGGAGGCAGTGGCGAAGGTGGTAAAATTGGGTTTATTTTGTATTTAATTTTTATTTTAAATAACCCGGGTAACCGATATCGGATAGCTCCCTAGCAGCCGCTGTAAAGCTCAATCGGGAAAGATTAATGTTAAGCTCACTGTTAAGCTGGCGCTGTCCAACACTGCAATCAGCTGATCGCTGTTGTTGGTTGTGCCGGGAAAAACGCGCGTGTGCGGCTTGTGGAAACTGAGAGAAAACGCCAATATTAAGGCGCTCTGGAGTGCGGAAGAGACAGGATCCCCCCTTCTGTCCACCAAGCTTGGCAGTCGGTTGCAAGCGTAGCAGTGTGGTTAGTTGGCTGGATAGAACCTTCCTGTTGCGTCTGTGGTACGTACCTGCAACCTGAGGTGTCCCGCACCAAACAATTCACACTTTTAGCTATTTTTGATCTTTACGACGGTGGAAATTCGAATCTGATTGGAGAGCGCGGAAAAAACCTGTCCTCTGCGTGTCACCAACAATATTCGTGTCCGAGGTACTAAGGGTGTATGTGTGTGTGGGTGTGTAGACATGTGCATAAGAGTTATGTGTGATTATGGATACGTCACTCCACCATTCTTTGAGTTTGGCCTGTCCTCAGGTGGATAGGGTTGGATATAACATTACATTTTCTTCTATGTTATTTTGGTTTGGTAGATCGTTTAAAAATTTCTGTACTTTTCTGCAATAAGTTTTCTTTGTGTGTGATTCTATTATTTCTTTTGTTTGAATTTAAGATAATGGTTCTAACTTTGTTACATTATTATTTACGGAAACGCTCTGTGTGTAATCTAACATTGTATTTGAAATAGTGAGTTCTTCTAATTGTACTGAACAATTAAGGATTTTAACAAGGTTACTTCCAACTATAAAAATTTCTTTATTAGTACAATTTTGATAAAATAATATTTTAGGGACATTAAATATTTTAAAATGACTTCAAGATCCTAACGGCTGAGCCAATTAAATTTGCGAACCATAAGTTTAACATAAAAAAAAGCTTTATTTTATTTATTTTAAACTGGTTACAATAATTTGTTCTTTGGAATAACACCGAATGTCTTAAGACAAGTCTCAAACTAAACTTGCTTCTAAACTTAAATTTTTTTGACGATAATACCTCGGTTTTGAGCCTAAGAGCTTTCTATGAGTGGAGTTGGCGTTATTTGAGTGAGTTTTCTAATTGCCCTTTGGATTGTTGATTGATAATGCACCAGCAATTCAATGGTAAATTTCCATTTAGGTCCGAAAGTGTGGAAACGAACTGATAACGTAATTTGATTCGTTCTGGATGTTTAGTCTAAAAGAAAAAAAATTGTTTTTCAATTTCAAGTTCTTGTGAAATTGCGTCGAGTTAGTTCCGCAGGCGAATTTACATTTCAAAAGCAGTTCTTATATGCATATAGAAACAAATTATTAAAAAGTAAAACGAAACATCAAGCTTTTCGATGGCGAGAAATTTAGAATTAGGGCTTTATTAACTGAAATGGATGTAGATGTGTCTGAAAAAGTGACTGAACAATGGAATAAGGCAGAACGCTGTGCATTTCTTAACTTTGCTACAAGCGACATAACGGCTCGTCAAATTCTAAAGAATTTAGACACGGTTGTAACGAACTGGTTTTTTAGTTTTTTCTGCGCTCGCTACGATTGTCGTGCGGCTAACTCTGAAGATGTAAGTGTTCGTCCACAAAATTTATATAAACGTGACCGCCCTATTGATCAGTGAAATCGCACAGAAAGATTTGGAATATACAATGATCTTTTATTCGTCGACTTGACACTCGGCCGGGGGTTTGTATTGACAATGGAAAATATTCTCTGACGTCGGCTCCATTCCCACGTTGAAAGTCTCGCTCGGTTGTGATCGCTGCAAAGTGGTGTCTCCCTCGCCGATTTCGCTCGCTATGCCTTCTGTTGCCTTTGGCTCGGCGGAATTACAGGGCTTAGGGATGCGTCACCGTTCCCAGACTACGGTGAACAGGCACTGTGCTCTCAAGGCGTACGCCTTTCGCAGCCGCAGCCTCCTGTCCCTTGCTCTGTCCCGGCCGGTCGCACCGGACGTCGGTTCAGTTTCTACCTGGCGGTTCCGGCGTACGCCGGAAGCCACCAACGCAGTCCCTGGGTCAAACGCCAGGTTCTAGACGAACGCTTCCACCCTACCCTCTCTGCCGCAGGCTTTAGAATTTGACGTATCGCACGGCGCTTGTTGTTCGTCGTCCTGGGTGTCCGCGTTGTACTTGCTCTGCCTCCGGATGTCTCGACTGGCTCCGCTCCTTGTTGGCGTAGCGCTCACGATTCGGTAAGCTGCCGTTCTGGGACTCTAGCGGTGAACTGCTGTGCTCTCAACGCATACGCCTTTCGATACACTTGCTGAACAAACGCGCGTCCTTCCGGGCTAGTCGCACCAGGACCTTGTACAGTTCCTGCAGGACGATCAGGCGTACGCCGGAGTTCGTCAATGCAGTCCTTGTAGGCAGGCAGCTAGTTCAAGACCACTTTCCTTCTGAGCCCACTGTTCTTCGTCGAAGGACTCTATTTGTTCAACTCTGTCGGACACGCCGGGTGGGATGCCAAGCTCAAATCGCGACAGAAGTTGTGACAAAGCGCCTGGACTTAGCCGTTTGATGCCGCAAGGACATCGGAGACTCTAGCGTTAAGTCCCTAACGTCTCGACGTAGCGATCTTGTTTCCTTGATGACTCCGCATGGCTTTACTTGGTTCCTCACGTTGTTTCACTGGTTATTGGTTCACTTGATGATGACTGTTACTTGTTGACTTGGTAGAAATCGACTGATCCAGCTTCCTGCGCTCGGTCGGCTTATATAGGCCTCTATTTACCGCTAGTTATCGGTCTCTCCCTGCCTCCTGGTCCAAAGTCCACGGTTTTACCGTTCGATCTTTCGCCCTCTGCGCACGGCACCAATATCAGGGTCCGAAGTCCGGTGCCGTCCCGTTACTTCCTTCTGCAACACGGCCCTTTGCTGCTCTCTTTTATTGCTGCCCCTTTCGGACTCTCTCTGTCCTTGTCTAGTGCTCAGGGCACCACTCTCTCTCACCGCACTACCGTTACTACGGGCGATAACTGGTAACTGGTAGGCCACTGCTTGCATGCTCTTAATCTGCTTGCTTTTTAACTTGTGGGGAGTTATTCAACTCCTCACACGTTATATGAAAGAAAATGTCTGGCAGTTGTCAGTTCGTAAACATTTCCTTTCTCTTAAGCTATCGAGTGAGATGTCGCTTTTGTCCCATTTTAAAATGTTTGATGATTTAATAAGTGAATTTTTGGCAGCAGGTACAAAAATAGAAGAGATGGATAAGGTGTTTCTTTTGCTGATCACAATACTTTCGTCTTACGACGGTGTCATCACAGCAATAGAGACGTTATCAGAAGAAAATTTAACATTAACGTTTGTTAAAAATAGGTTTCTAGATCAGGAAATAAAAATTAAAGATGACCATAATGACACAAGCCGAAAGCTTTAAATACCACTGTTTAACATTAAAATTACACCTTTAAAAACAACTCATTAAAAAATCGCGTAACAAAGCATAAGAAAACATTTAGAAGAAATTGTAAGGATAGGGTTAATCAATACTGTGACAAAGGAGGGCCACATTACAAAACATTGCTACCACTATAAAAGAATCATGAACGAAAAAAATAATAAAACAATGATAAATAAGCTAAAACCGCAACATCTCCAGGCATTGCATTCATGGTGAAAGAAGTGGAAGACCAACCGGGGATAGATATTTGTGGATTTATCCCCGATTCCGGTGCAAGCGATCATCTAATAAATGACAAGTCGCTATACGCCGATAGTACGGAGCTGGTGCCGCCTTTAAAGATCGCTGTGGCTAAGCAAGGCGAATACATTTTCGCATCTAAGCGTGGCATCGTGCGTCTGCGCAATGAGCACGAAATAACACTGTGCTGTATTCCGAGCAGGCTGCTGGAAACTTGATGTCGGTGAAGCGCCTATAAGAGGCAGATGTAAATCAAATTTGACAAGAACGGTGTAAAATAGATTGACGGTGATTGAGAACACAGGTATCTTAAACAATATACCTTATGTTAAGTTTCAGATGCAAAACATAAAAATAGTTTTCGATTATGGCATGAGAGGCTTGGCCATAAAAGCAATGGCAAACTGTTAGAAATAAAAAGAATAATATATTTAGTGAAAAAACCCTTTCAAACCCCGATTTGTAGTGCACTCAGATTTTTGTGGTCCTATTACTCCAGTTTCTCTAAATGAAAAGAATTACTTTGGGATCTTTATTTATCAGTTTACACACTATTGTGTTACTTACTTACTAAAACACAAATCTGATGAATTTTAAAATGTTTAAAGACTTTGTAGCGAAAACTGGAGCTCATTTTAATTTGAAAATTGTTAATGGTAGAAAATACCTCTCATATGAAATGCGTCAGTTTTGTGTTAAGAAATGTATTTGGTGATGAATTAAAACGATTAATTCCCGAGTTTGAGTGGACTGTTTTACTTTATTTTTAACCAGACGGTTTCTGCGTGTCCGACATGTTTGGCTGTAGTCTTATCACTAAAAAATCTCAAGAGTGTGGCGCAGCACAAATGGTATATGACACTAAAAAATACCAAAACTTAAGTTGAATACAAATATTTGAATTCAGAATAACGGCTGCAAAGCGTTCATCAACATCCCGGGCCGCCCTGAAAGACGGATTCAGAATTAGGCAATACTGCTAGCTTGGTGATAGGTCTAGTCATCTCTCCGGTGAATGTCTTAAGTTTCACGGCGCGTACAAATCCATCTGGGCCAGGATGAGCTTCTAACACACGGGCTAGTTGCCAAACTGCTGGTGAAAGATTTGAGTCCTTTACAGGCACGTCGTTGTCCACTTAAATGTTGCGTTCCTTGCTGTTTCACTTGTGACGTTGCTGTAGCGATGTTAAGTATTCCTATTGCCAGCGTTTCCAAAATCCTTGATACATAGATTGCAAATGTTGCCAATAGTCCATGCTATAGATCGGCAAATGAGTTAGATCACCCTCTGGAAAAGTTGTAAATGAGCGTCTGAGTTCACAACCGCGCTTATCTGGGCGATTATAGTTTGCATTTGCTCAAAAGTCAAGATCGTCTTTCACACGACGCGTCGAAGGTGCAATTTCACAGAACGTACCGCTGACTCCCATTTTCCGCCTCAGTGTGGCGAGTGTGGAGGTATGAAATTCCTTTTTATGCCATTGGTGGCCAAAGTTTGCGCTACTGTATTACGATGCTCCTGTGAAGATAAAAGTTGCTGCATTTCATCTAAAACCCCCTTGGCACAAACAAAATTCGTCCCGTTGTCGCTAAAGATTTGAGAACATTTCCCACGCAGGGACATGAAACGACGAAGACATGCTATGAAGGTGTTTGAGCTGAGATCGGTGGCCAGTTCCAAGTGAATGGCTGATGTACGAGGCAGACAAACAGACATATGTAGCCCTTAGTTTTCCGTGGATTTCGCCCTCTTCTTTCCTTGAGAATAAATGGTCCAGCGTAATCGCCTGAGTGCTGGAAGGGAAGTGCTTCTGTAATGCGAATCCCCGGTAGATTGGCCATGAATTGTTGTGCTGTTTGATTTTGTTGGCGAAAACATTTGATGCAATTGTGCACCAGATTCCTTATAAGGTTTGCGTGCGCCAAAGACCCAATATTTTGGCGGATAATGACAAAAAGTGCTGAAACTCCAGGGTGCAGATTTGACTCATGTTCGTGTTCCAAAACCATCCTTGTAATGCTGTGCGATTTGGGAAGCAAATTGGGTGTTTGACATCAGCTGGTAATTGTGAATTATCCAGTCGTCCACCGACTCGAAGAAGGCCATTTTTGCTAATTACCGGTGAAAGCTTGATGTGATTTTCCTTGTTGTCAATAAATCTTGGCATACGTAGCTCATGTAGTGCATTCAAGTCGTTACGACATTTGTTCCACCATTTGGAGGAAGTTCCGTATCCCAGCCGAGATCAAGAAGCCACAATTCTTGAAACAAAATTTTGAATTGTACCACCACTGGTGATAAGACACCCAGCGGGTCAAAGATGCGTGCCACATCAGACAGCACTTGTCGCTTAGAGTTCTTCGGATTTGATGAAAGGCAAACTTTGAATGAGAGCGTATCTTGCTTTGGATCCCAATGGATGCCAAGAACCTTCGCTGTTGAATGGAATTCTTTTCCTTCAGAAGTGAGCGTTGCTTCAGAAATGCGTGGCGAGTTTGAGACCCATTTTCCAAGCTTCATGCCTGCACATTTCATAAGTTTGATTAACTCATTTTGACTGCGAACGAGCTCTTCCTCTGTGTATGCTCCAGTGAGTACGTCGTCCACATAAAACTCCTCCTTTACGACTTTCGCAGCAGTGGGAAATTCGTGTTGATGGTCGTGAGCGAACTGATCCAAACTCTTACTGCCAAAAACGGTGCGCTAGACGTGCCGTATGTTACCGTGGACAGTTCATAGTGTTTGATAGGCGAACATTCATCATCTCTCCATACAATTCGCTGGTAGCTACAACGCTTGGCAGCTCCCAAGATTTGTCTGTACATTTTGACGATATCTGCAGAGAAGACGAACTTAAACATTCTAAATCGGATACAAATTGAGAACAAGTTTCGCAGGATACTGGAACCAATGTGTAGCGCGTCATTCAAGGAATTTCCTTTAGTATCCTTAAATGATCCGTCAAAAACTACCCTTAACTTTTAAGTAATTACTGGATGATGTGGCAAGTAGAAATTTGGTTTCTTGTCAATGTCTTCTGGAGATAGTTCTCGCATGTGACCTAAGTTGAGATACTCATGCATAAACTTAACATACTGTGAGCGCAAATTGGGATCTTGCATTAGACGGCGTTTTACTCCCTTGAATCTTGTGAGTGCTCCCTGAAGAGTATCCGAAAACTGCCTATTGGGGTCTTTAAACGGAAGTTCGACGATGTAACGACCATTGGGGTCCCTTGTGTGTGTCTTCAAAAAGTGCTGTTCAACTTCATCGTTCTCTGGTTTGCGATGAAATTCTTGGTTGACATCCTCCAGCTCCCAAAAGCGTCGAAGTGATGTCAATAGCCGTGGGCATAGTTGTTGTAGATGAAGAGCCTGTAGTCACGATCGAAGTAATGACCCATCCAAATATGGTCGAAATGGCGATGATTTTCCCCTGGCTGTCGAACAGCTTTTTACCAGTGAACACGGTCCCAAACGCGCCAACGAATGGTAGTCAGAATCTGCAAGCTCCGAGTCATCGAACGCCTTAAGTGCTGAGGCGTTGATATTGTGTCTTGCCAACGTGGAGGTAATTTTGCTGAGTACGTAGGCATGTACCTTCATTGTTCTGATATTCTTGACTGAATATAGTAGCTGATCCGTTGTACGAAGATTCAGCGCATGGAGTGTCTTGTACACGAGCAATGTTGCTGATGGTCACCGTTGTATCCTTTGGAGTGCCGAGGTGTCCTGGTTACAGCGGCGTGTGCAGTAGAATCTTCTACGTGTAGTAGAGAGTGGTAACGATTGTGAGAAGTCCTGCATGTGAATTTGGATTCACACCTGCGTGACATATGCCCGAACTTCAAGCAATTAAAGCACAAGGATTTAGCTTTAACAAAAGTGCGTCTCTGCTCAACTGATAAGTCCATAAACTTTGGGCAAATAAAGATCTTGTGCTCCTTGGAATTACATTTAACACAAGCACCTTCCTCCGTTGATACCAAGGCATGTGACGATCGCTTGGCTTTGTTTTGCTGTGAGCCAACTTGGAAGACTTTGTCAGGCTCACTTTTGCTGAGCTCAAATTCCTCGCAGCGGCGGTCTAAAAACTTGAGTAGATCGTCCACAGTCGGCAATTTAAGTTCACGACTGCCCTCAATTCATTTGCGTCGAGTTTCAGCGTCCCTGTTTGTTTGCCTGAGGTAAGAACCTAAAAAGTTTAATTTCAGAATAAGTGCGCAAAAGTGCACTTCTATACTAACAGAATAGAAAAGTAATTGAATAATCTAGAGTTTGAAATTGCTTGAATCACTTTGTAGCTTTATTTAAAAATAACAAATCACTACAAGCTTTTATTTTTTTTGAGGTTAAAACTTACACAAGATTACAGGGACACCACAATCGATAACTACAATTCACGTTTACAAACACATATTACAAACCACTTTTGTTGGACTGCATGCCAAAAAATTGCACTTGAATTGGTTTTTTGCTTCTTTTTTAGTGTTAAATTTGGAAGAAAAATTTACGACTTAACAGTAATGCGCTCTGTTAAAATTTTGTGTTTGCAACATTTAAGATTAGGGTTATTCCTATCCATCGCGATTAAAAAAATATATATTTAACGACTTTTAAAAAATGGGTTTTGGCCAAAAATGTGGTCGTTGGTCCCATAGTGGAGCGGTCGCGCATGGCAATTATGCTGACTCTGCAATGTCCAGTCCCAGTGCACCCAAGAGCGGTCATATTACCAACCAGTTTGGGAACTGCTTGGGTTCTATTGATGTAAGTATTGTGGCCAAGTGCTACAATGTGTTGGTACTTAAATGCATGACACCGAGTATAGTGTGCATTCAATATGTGAACATACTATAACTCCCTCCTTTTGAAGAGACTTTTGCTCCTGTAGCTAGAATTTCTAGTTTTCGATTCATGTCATCGTTAGCTGTTCAAAATAACTTGAAGGTTCATCAAATGGATGTAAAAACAGCTTTTTTAAATGGCACATTAAAGGAGGAAATATATATGGTCGACGCTTATGTGTAAAATGGATAAATATATGTAAGGCTGACGGAGGATCGCCGCGGGAGAGAGAGGTACTATGTTCACTGGGTGACAGAGCGGTCGCGCATAGCAATTATGCTGACTCTGCAATGTCCAGTCCCAGTGCACCCAAGTGCCGTCATATTACCAAGCAGTTTGGGAACTGCTTGGGTCCTATTGATGTAAGTATTGTGGCCTAGTGCTATAATGAGTTGGTACTTGAATGCATGACACCGAGTAAAGTGTGCATTCAATATGTGAACATACTATAACTCCCTCCTTTTAAAAAATAACGTAATTCTATAAATTTATTTTCTTAGTATATGTATATATAATATAAAAGAAACTTCTTATTTTATTATTATAATTTTTGTTTTTTTTTTGGATCAAAAAGCATAATTTATTTTAATTTTTTTATATATTTTATTGTTTTCAATATAATTATGGTTCTTATTTAATATTTTGTCATACGTAATATTTATATGTAAGATAATTAGAGTAATTATGAAGTAAAGATTTTTATCTTATCCTTATGTACTGTTTGTTTCATATTTTATACCCTTGCAGAGGGTATTATAATTGCATTCAGTAGTTTGCAACGCAGTGAAGGAGACATCTCCGACCCTATAAAGTGTATATATTCTTGATCAGCATCACTAGGAGAGTCAATCTAGCCATGTCTACGCAAACTAGTCCCTCAGTATTCAGTATAGGAATGATAATTGTTTTGGGAGGAAGTCATAAAAACAGAATTAAGTGCTCATACATTAAATACTACATAGACAATAGCAGAAAGGCTAAACAGAATAGCATTGTAGATAGCAAATGGGTATTTTCCGTTAAATACAACGATTTAGGAAATCCATTAAGATATAAAGCTAGATTAGTTGCACGAGGATTTACTCAAAAATACCAAGTTGATTATGAAGAGACTTTTGCTCCTGTAGGTAAAATTTCTAGTTTTTGATTCATGTTATCGTTAGCTGTTCAATATAACTTGAAGGTTATGTAAAAACAGCTTTTTAAATGGCACATTAAAGGAGGAAATATATATGAGACATCCCAAAGGTGTACCATGCAATGGTGACAATATTTATCAATTGAATAAAGCAATTTACGGGCTCAAACAAGCCGCTAGATGCTGGTTTGAAGTTTTTGAGCAAGCATTAAAAGACTGTGAATTGGTGAGCTCTTCAGTAGATCGCTGTATTTATATTCTTGATAAAGGTGGTATCAAGGAAAATATTTATGTGTTATTATACGGGGAACATGATAGCAATGAATAATTTCAAAAAGTATTTAAATGAAAAGTTTAGGATAGAGGTATTTTATTGGTATTAGAACAGAAATGTATGAAGATAAATTTGTTTAAGCCAAGCTGCATATGTTAAAAGAATTTTAAATAAATTTAACATGGAAAATTGCAATGCAGTAAGTACTCCCTTACTAAGCAAACTAAATTATGAATTACTTAATTCTGATGAAAACTGTAATGCTCCATGTCGTAACCTAATAGGTGTACATAATGCTTTGTACACGTCCAGACTTAACAACAGCAGTAAATATTTTAATTATATATAATAGTAAAAATAATTCCGAGTTATGGCAGTGTTTAAAAAGGGTCTTAAGGTATTTAATGGGCACTGTTGATATGAAACTAATTTTTAAAAGAAATGCAGCATTCAAAAACACATTAATTGGTTATGTAGATTCTGATTGGGGAGGTAATGAAATTGATAGAAAAAGTACCACAAAGTTCCAAATTTGCTGGAACACTTAGAGATACGCGGAACATGATCTCTCCTTAAAAGTATTTATATAAACCTTAAAGCTCCAATTAAAATCTACAAAGATAACAAAGGCTGTATCAGTATAGCAAATAGCCCCTCATGTCATAAACGAGCAAAAAGCATTTTTGATAGTTTGTAAAACGTAAAATACTAAAATTAAATTTTTTTTAAAACATATGTAAGACTGATCTGATCGGGTTTTTCTGGGTTTTCCCCGTATCCTTGCAGCGAATGCTGGATCAGATAGTTATTCCCAGAATGCACACCGCACAATTAAATATATAAATTACAAAACAATACTATATGATAAGTTTATGAATTATAAATATTATTTTTGAGGGGGCGTGTTGGAATACCCCTATTCCTTATACAAAAATATATTTTCTTGTTCTTATGACATATTCCAAATACAATATAAATGGTACTATTTTATGTTATTAATAAGAAACATATTCTATGGCCACACTGATTGGCTCTTTCTCTTTCCATAGAGTAAGAAATATATAGAGGCACTGGAGAGCGGCAGAGCAAATGATGCCTCTATAAATTTCTTACTCTATGCTATTTCTGTTCAACTTTCTGCAAGTAAACTACATGTGCTGGTGTTGCGGTACAAAATATAAATCTGAACTTAAAGACAATCCTGTGTTTTTAATCTATAAAAAGAACAAAAACTACAATAAAAACAATTTTTGATATATCGACTCCGCTATTAGAACTTCTGACCAAAATTATAATACCCTCTTCAAGGGTTTTCTAAATGTAACCAATAGTTGTCTGATTGGCAAGAACTTTTACACTGAGCAAGGTTTACATAAATAAATTAGATTTCCATAGTTTCATGGCAGCTTTAAAACTGCAAAAATGTCATAGAGAAATAAAATAAAGATTATTTCCACAGCTTTTAACAATTATTCCTAGGGAAGCTATTAAATATAGACTTCCGATTGGCAAGCTCTTTTACCTTAATCAAGGTATACGTAAATATATAAGACTTGGACCAATTTTACACTATTATTCCTTTGGGAGCTATAGGATATAGACGTCCGATCGGCACGACCTTTAACCTGCATGTCAATAGCTTTTATACTGTGCGAAATATGTTCAATTCTTTCTAGCTATATCCGATTGTTCATATAGGAGCTATAGGATATAAACGTCCTTTTTACTATGATCAAGAAATGCATAAAAGAATACGATTTGGAAAGTTGCAACTCTAAAGCTTTTTTTACTAACTGGCATGGCAATTATGCCGACTCTGCAATGTCCAGTTTGGGAACTGCTTGGTTCCTATTGATGTAAGTATTGTGGCCAAGTGCTACAATGTGTTGGTAATTAATGCATGACACCGCGTGTATTGTGCATTCAATATGTGAACATACTATAACTCCCTCCTTTTGAAGAGACTTTTGCTCCTGTATCTAGAATTTCTAGTTTTCGATTCATGTTATCGTTAGCTGTTCAAAATAACTTAAAGGTTCATCAAATGGATGTAAAAACAGCTTTTTTAAATGGCACATTAAAGGAGGAAATATATATGGTCGACGCTTATGTTTAAAATGGATAAATATTTGTAAGGCGGACGGAGGATCGCCGCGGGAGCGAGAGGTACTATGCTCACTGGGTGACAGAGCTATCGCGCATGGCAATTATGCTGACTCTGCAATGTCCAGTCACAGTGCACCCAAGAGCGATCATATTACCAAGCAGTTTGGGAACTGCTTGGTTCCTATTGATGTAAGTATTGTGGCCAAGTGCTACAATGTGTTGGTAATTAATGCATGACACCGAGTAAAGTGTGCATTCAATATGTGAACATACTATAACTCCCTCCTAGAATTTCTAGTTTTCGATTGATGTTATCGTTAGCTGTTCAAAATAACTTAAAGGTTCATCAAATAAATGTAAAAACACCTTTTTTAAATGGCACATTAAAGGCGGAAGTATATATGGACGACGCTTATGTGTAAAATGGATAAATACATGTAAGGCTGACGGAGGATCGCCGCGGGAGAGAGAGGTACTATGTTCACTGGGTGACAGAGCGGTCGCGCATGGCATTTATGCTGACTCTGCAATGTCCAGTTTCAGTGCACCCTAGTGCCGTCATATTACCAAGCAGTTTGGGAACTGCTTGGATCTTATTGATGTAAGTATTGTGGCCAAGTGCTACAATGTGTTGGTACTTTAATGCATGACACCGAAAACAGTGTGCATGCAATATGTGAACTTACTATAACTCCCTCCTTTTGAAAAATAACGTAATTCTATAAAGTTATTTTCTTAGTATATGTATACATAATACAAATGAACATCTTATTTTATTATTATAATTTTTTTATTTTTTGGATCAGAAAGTATTATTTATTTTAATTTTTTTATGTTTTTTATTTTGTTTATTATAATTATGTTCTTATTTTATGTATGGCCATTTGTGATTTTTATACCCTTGCAGAGGGTATTATAATTTCAGTCAGAAGTTTGCAACGCAGTGAAGGAGACATCTCCGACCCTATAAAGTATATATATTCTTGATCAGCATCACTAGTAGAGTCGATCTAGCCATGTCCGTCTGTCCGTCCCTCTGTCCGTCCGTTTATATGCAAACTAGTCTCTCAGTTTTTAAGCTATCTGCATGAAACTTTCCCAAAAGTTGTCTTTCTATTGCAGGTAGTATATAAGTCGGAGCGAGCCGGATCGGACGACTATAGCATATAGCTCCCATAGGAACAATCGGAAAATTAAATTAAATTAAAATTAATTTTTTTTTTTTAGTTCTTCGACATTTAGTAATGGTTTAATATTTCAGAATTATGATTTAAATTTTATCAAAATCGGACAACTATAGCATATAGCTCATATAGGAACAATCGGAAAAATAAATGAAAAAAAATTATAACTTTTCTGGTTTTTAATTTTTTTTTTAGTTCTTCGAGATATAGTAATGGTTAAATATTTCAGAATTACGTTTTATATTTCATCAAAATCGGACGACTATAGCATATACCTCCCATAATAACAATCATGAAAATAAATGAAAAAAAATTATAGCTTTTCTGTTTTTTAATTTTTTTTTTAGTTCTTCGAGATATAGTAATGGATAAATATTTCAGAATTACGGTTTAAATTTCATCAAAATTGGACGATTATAGCATATAGCTCCCATAGGAACAATCATAAAAGTAAATAAAAAAATTATAACTTTGGTGTTTTTAAATTTTTCTATAAGTTCTTCGACATATAGTAATGGATAATATTTCAGAATTACGGTTAAAATTTCATCAAAATAGGACGACTATATCATATAGCTCCAATAGAAATAATAAAATTATATAAAATAACTACCTAATAATGAGCTGCAAATCATCATTGCTTCAATGTTTTTAGACATGTACGCAAGTAAATCATAAATTTAATGTTTTCAAAAATATTTAATTCTTGCAATAGCTGCAAGGGTATATAAACTTCGGCTTGCCGAAGTTTGCTTCCTTTCTTGTTATATATAAGATAATTAGAGTAATTATGAAGTAAGCATTTTTATCCTACCCTTATGTACTGTTTGTTTCTTTTATACCCTTGCAGAGGGTATTATAATTTCAGTCAGAAGTTTGCAACGCAGTGAAGGAGACATCTCCGACCCTATGAAGTATATATATATTCTTGAGAGTCGATCTAGCCATGTCCGTCTGTCCGTCTGTCCTTCCGTCTGTAAGTCCGTTTCTCAGTTTTAAAGCTACCTGCATGAAACTTTCCCAAAAGTTGTCTTTCTATTGCAGATAGTATATAAGTCGGAACGAGACGGATCGGACGACTGTAGCATATAGCTCCCATAGGAACAATCGGAAAAATATATGAAACAACAGCAATGGTTAAATATTTCAGAATTATGGTTATGAATTTCATCAAAATCGGAATGCTATATCAAATAGCTCCCTTGGGTACAATAAAAACTTAAAAATTTTTTTTTTTTTAATTTATTTTTTTATTTTGTAATTTTTTTAGAAATTCTTTTTGATTAATTAATAATTTGACTGCTTCAAAAATACGCTTTTAATTTTATTAAGATCGGAAAACGATATCATGCACCTGTAATAGGAACTATCAAATAATTGAGCTGGAAATCATCACAGCTTCAAGCAAATCATAATTTAAAGAATATTTAATATTTTCAATAGCAGCAAGGGTATATGAACTTCGGCTTGCCGAAATTTACTTCCTTTATTGTTATTATTTGAAATTACTATGTTATCTTTTTCTTTTAAACTTTTAACATTTGTAACGATGTGTCTCTGGCCGGAGTGAGCCTCAGTCGTGCCGAAGATCATTACAAGAAATTTGAAATTTACAGGGGGGACTTGTGTGCAAAAGGACTACGCGAGCGCGAGCACTCCGATTTTTGGACACACCGCGCCCGAGGAGAGGGGAGCGAGAGGGGGTGCTTCCTCGTGCCTGTGCGATACGGAGTTACACGAAATCCATCCCGCAGGGCACGCCAGCTTCTCTGGGTAGACCAGGTATTGCCGTACCCACGTCTGCAGTGGTAGTAACTACGGGCATTCTCTGAATTAACCAGGAATGGTCGTAGCTTCGCCTGCGGGATACTAACTACTGGCAAGGATCGGGAATAGTTATAGATCCCAGATCCTTTTCAGTAGTAAGTATCCCCCTAAAAGGGGCACGCCAAAGTTCTCTGGTTTAAAAAGGAATGGTCGTAGCCACGGCTGAGGGATACTAACTACTAATTCAGAAAGGGTTAAGGTTATTTTCTGGATAACTACGCAATTAAGAAATGCATCGTGGTTTAGGACGCGACGCTGGTCGACCTCTCCGGAAGGTCTTGAGGTCTGGCATCCAGTCCAGCACCATACCCTCGACCTCTGTTGGAAGTTCGGCCATCAAGGCGTCCATTGCCTCGTCGGAGATCCCCAGCTCCAGTGCGTTGGCGCTGGTGTCCGAAGGAGTCCGGCTCCCACTGTCTGCTGCTGTTGGGATTGCTGGGTGCTTTTCCTCCTGCTGCTGCGTTGAAATATGGCGACGTTGTCATCGTCCAGACCATTCACTTTTCACTGGCCGTGTCTGACGATCCCGCGTGATCCAGATGACGCACGGCTCAGGTGTTTTCTGCTCGCAGCATCTTGATGGTAGCTGGTTGAAAGCGGCGTTGGTGCCTTCTGAGCAAAAGGGTTGGACGGTACTTCAGCGTGGAACGCGGAGCTGGACGCTGCCTGAGGATCCTTGATTGAGGGCGTCAGGTCCAGGGCGGCGACAGGAACGGAATGTGACTGACGCGCCATTGTGGGGTCGTCAAGTCGATAGCCGCCACGTCTTCACTCGGGTCTGAGCCTATGAGATCGTAATGAGGAGGGCTGGAGTTCGCGGGTTCGTGAGCGTCCGACTCACCCTGTGGATATACCTTCCGCGGCGCATTCGCGGATCTCGGGGCTTTGGTAACGGAGCTTGTGGCGGAGTGGTATTCAAACTGGTTACAATAACTTTTTATTTGGAAGAACACTGACTGTCCTAAGTCAAGTCTCAAACTGAACTCGCTTATTAACTTAACCTTCTTTGACAATCATACCCCGGTTTTCAGCTTTAGAGCTTTCTATGAGTGGAGTTGGCTTTAATTGAGCGAGTTTTCTAATTGCCCTTTGGATTGTTGATTGATAATGCACCAGCTATTCGCTCGGATGGTAATTTTCCATTGAGGGTCCGAAAGTGATAACTGATAACGTAAATTGATTCGTTCTAGTGTAAGGCCTGGATTCATTTGCAATTAGATATCGGCTGATTCGTTCTGAATGTTTAGTCTAAGGCTTGGGTACATTTGCAATTAGATATTGGCTGATTGAGGTACTAAGGGTGTATGTGTGTGTGGGTGTGTGGACATGTGCATAAGAGTTATGTGTGATTATGGATACGTCACTCCACCATTCTTTGAGATTGGCCTGTCCTCAGGTGGATTGGGTTGGATATAACATTACATTTTCTTCTATGTTATTTTAGTTTGGTAGATCGTTTAAAATTTCTGTACTTTTTTGTGTTTCTTCCTTTAATTTTACATATTTTACAATAAGTTTTATTATTATGCTCTTAAATTTATACAATAAGTACAATAAAATGCTTATAATAATGATTACAAAATTTGTTAAACTGATTATTTGGAATAGATTAAATTATTTTGTGTGTGATTCTATTATTTCTTTTGTTTGAATATAACATAATGGTTCTAACTTTTTTACATTATTATACGTAAACGCTCTGTGTAATCTTACATTGTATTTGAAATAGTGAATTCTTCTAATTGTACTGAACAATTAAGGATTTTAACAAGGTTACTTCCAACTACAGAAGTTTCTTTATAAACACAATTTTGGTTTAAAAATGTTTTAGGAATATTCCAGGACAATAAAATTAATTTCTCCGGTTCATAAATAAACGTTGTGGCCGATGAGCTCGCTTAGAGGCTCAAAATTTAAAGAGAGGACGGGTGCATGGGCTTGCGACGCACTGGTGAGACCAATACACAAGCCACAAGAAAAAAACTATTGTGAAGTCGCGAGTAGGGAACAGCCAGTTGTTGTCCGATTTTGTGCATTCTGAAAAATAATTCTGGTTGTCATCCGGATCAAACGGTAAACACCAGCGGGTGGAGGGTGCCTAAAACTAATCAGTTGTCAAATCCATTACTCTTCAAATACAGTTCTCGGCTGGATAGTGTCAGGGAGATGTGCTCTGAAATTAAAGTAAAGGCTGAAAAAATGGTAAGATATGTACATAATTTGGAAATTTGTATATGTTTTGGTATATTTGCATTCCGTATTTTCTTTCTTAGTTATTTACATTTATACATTCGTCGAATACAATTTTTTCTGTTTCTTTGTTAAATACTTTGTTGTCGTATAAGAAAAATTTGTCGAATTTTTATTTTCAACAATTTCTCAAGGGACACGTTTTTTAAATAATCATGTTTTAATAATTTTGGATTGAATAAACCTAATCTAGTCAGCTGCATTCCTAATTTAATATCTTCTACATATTCTGTAAAGTGTTGTAAATTAAATATTTAAACGCTGACTTGTTGTTCCTTTTCTCAGTCTGCCTTTAATTTGTTGATTACCTCAATTCCATTATTTATGACATCGATAACCCTGTTTAAATCGGTGTTCTGAAAACTAGTTTCTACTAAAGTACTAATTTGTTCTTCCATCTCATATTTATCATTTGGTTTAATGTTCCCAATAGGTATTTATAAACTGATTTATAATACTGAAGAAACCTCTGAAACCACTGATTTCTCTTTTAAGTTTTCTACTAGATATCGGATTTCTATTATGTCACTTAATTCATTAGCTTCATTCAAAAGTCTTTCGAAGGTTTGTTCAGTTTTTGTTATGCTTACACTAAGATAACGATATTCATAATTATTCGGAATATCTATTGATCGTGTTGGCCTTAATAGGATTTATTTCGATGCTCTGACCGATTGTTAGTGGAATTATAGTTGTTAATATTATGGAGAAAATCAATGTTTTCATTGAGTTGTTGTTGAGTCCGTTCATTTTCTTCTGCTTGCCTGGTATTATCATTATACTTACTTTTATTAATTTTCTTCTTCTTTTTAAACTTCGATTTATAAAGAATAATCTTTCTTCCTTTATTTGTTTGTTCAAAATGTTTTTCGTCTATTTTTCTTAAAGCTTCTGTCTTCATAAATGGATTAGTAGTTTTGGACTTTACTAAAGGTGCTTGTCTATATTTGTGTATCTATTTCGTAATCATGACGCTTTTCATTTAATTTTTCGATTCAAATTTTTTCTTTTCTTGTGTGTCATAATCAGGAGTTCCTGCATACATAAATATGTTAGTTGGTATTTGTTTTGTAGTATTATGTTTTTTTTTTATGATTATAAATGTACAAAATTAATTCAAATTTCGAATACCGATTTTCAATGGCTGGTTCACCTCCTATAATTCTCAACTTCTCATTAACCATTTTATGAAATCTTTCCACGTCTGATATACGTTTTTACTTGTTGTTATTTGGAATTGTACTCCTTCTGAATTTAAATATTCAAACGAATAATAAAATTCTGAAAGTCACTACCAGAAACCAAAGTAAACAGGAAAATTCCTGCGCAGGAACAGAACAAGAAAAAATAGATTTGCCTAGGCAAACTCTAAATGAAGCTTTTCAGCCCAACGTATACGAAGTCATGGTAAATGATGAGGTACGAAAAACTTGCGATTAACGAATTCACTTTGCTTACTAAAGCATGGGAAGGAAGTTATAGCAAGAATTGACGTTAGAGATACATTTACACCAATGGAATTCTCGACTTAGGTCAGTTCTTTCAAAGGCTTGAAAAGCAAGCCGGTATACTAAATAACAGCCAACTCAAAGTGGCACCGAGCGAAAAGATCTTTGACACCATTTTAATGGAATCTTTCAAAGTAATGAGCAATAAAATATTAGAATCTTTAAGAGTAGCGCTACTCAAGCCGGTGACCCTATTATGAAATAATGATAAAGAGAAAGAAGCAATACTGTTTACATTCCATGACGATCCAATACAAGGAGGTCATACAGGCGTAGCTAGAGCATTAGCAAAAATAAAAATGTATTATTATTGGAAAAACATGACCAGATTTATGTCAAAGTATATAAGAAAATGCCAAAATCAAAAACAACGAAACACACAAAGACCCCATTGACTATCACTGAAACTCCACAAATGCCTTTCGACAGGGTAATTGTGGGTACGATCGGTCCACAACCCAAATCTGAACAAGGAAATGAATATGCAGTAACTCTAATCTGCGATTTATAAAAATATCTTGTAGCAATACCAATACCGAATAAAAAGGCAAATACAGTAGCAAAAGCTATAGTTGAAGATTTTATTTTGAATGGTCCAATGAAGACGTTCTTTACGGACATGGGAACAGAATATAAAAGTTCAATAATAGAAGAATTATTCACATCAACATCAGACTGTAGGTACTGTGGATCGAAGCCACAGAACATTTAATGAGTTTATCAGATCATACATCTCAGTTGACAAAACAGATTAAGATGTGTGGCTACGATGCTTCGTTTATTGTTTTAATACGACCCCTCTATGGCACATGACTATTGTCCATATGAGTTAGTTTTTGGTAAAACTTCAAATTTGCCATAACATTTTAGTAGTATAGATAACATAAAACACCTTTATAATGTAGAAGACTATGCTAAGGAATCAAATTTAGATTAGAACAAGCATTTAAGAGAGCTAGATTAATGTTAGAATCACATAAGCAAAACAAAAAATTAATTACGACAAAAAACTTTAGATTTTGAGTTAAAATAGGAGATAAGGTTTTATTGAAAAATTAAACAGGATATAAACTAGATTTTAAATATACAGGTCCTTATAAGGTATAACAAATAGGAGGTAAAGATAACATAACAAAATCAAATAATAAAAATAATAAACAAATAGTATATAAAGATAGATTAAAAATATTTATTTCTTAATCTTTTTAGTTCCTTTTTAAATAAATCAATAGTTTTTTATAAATATATCACGTGTGGCATATACATATTATAGTGGTTTTCACATTTCTTTAATACTTTTAGGACAGCTCTGATAGCTCTTCTAACCAATCCCTTCTTGTGACTTGTTTACCCACCATATTAAAATCCATGACCAATTTCTCTCTTATATTTTGTATTTCTAGAGTAATTTCAAATGGCAATTTATTATTTCTATGTTCCGTTTTAGCAATGTTGCAAGTTTCACATTTGTTTATTTTATTCTGAATAAATTTTTGATAATCGGGGAAGTAATATATTTCTCTAAACCATTTAGTAGTTTTTTCGATTCCTGGTTGTAATAGTTCTTTATGTCGTTTCAATATTTTTTCTTTAAAGTCTGCATATGTCAGTATGTCTTAAAGTTTTGCCGCACATCTTACTAATTACGCAAAGTGATTTGCATTTATATTTTCCATATAAGCTTTTGTAATGTAAGGAAGTCTGAATCGTTATGGAAATATATTGTACTATTTTTATTACATAAGTATTCTTTAATTATTTCTTTTGCTAAAGTTTCAGTCATTTCTTTATAAATAATTTGTATTTTTAATTTGTAAAAAATAATGTGTTATTTCTGTTTTGTCCTCATCTCTTTAATTAACTCGATTTGTCGGAAAAAATAATTTAATGGTCTCTCAGTTATGGAAACAAAGTTGTGGTTATCTTTTTGAGCACTGTGGGCTGTTGCATTTGTATTACTGGCTTTCTCTTCTGGTATATTTTCCTCAATCATCTGTAAACATATTTTCTTCTAATTTCGTCCTGGATAAGCGACCGCTACATAATTTTGTTTTCCTGCAAATATTTAATCTGATAAACTAATTCTTTTAATTTTATTTTCCATCGTTGTAGTTTCATATTTGGTTCTTTTATGTTATTCAGCGAAACTAAATATTTCAAAAGACATACCGAGTAAATATGATCTAAAATATTTGGTGGCCCATACGATTGCTAAAAGTTTTTTTCAATAGTCGCGTAGTTTATTTCATGTTCGTTGAGAGTTCTGCTGGAATAACAGATTGGTTTATGATTTTGTGACAATACTGCTCCTATAGCCATTTTGCTTGCGTCCGTTGTTAGAGAAAATGGTTTATTAAAGTCGGGATAAATTAAAATTATGTCTGAAGTAATTAACATTTTTAATTTTTTAATGTTAATAATCGCACCTTTCTTTAATTTCATTGTCATTGGTTTTACGATATGTGCAAAGTGTGGTATGAATTTTCGATAAAATCCACACAATCATAGAAATTATTAAATTTCTTTGTTGTTTTTGGTATTGGGAAATTTATAATGGCACTTATCTTTTTTGGATTCGGTTTAAAACCTGTAGTAGTTACTACGTGGCCTAAAAATTCTGTGTCTTTTCTCATAAATTCACATTCTAGTCTAGTTATAATTTTAAATTTGCATCACGTAATTTTTTAAATACATATTTCAATGATAAAATATGTTCTTCCAATGAAGTGGAGAATATTATAATATCATCTAGATATACCAAACAATCTTTATAGATTAAATCTTATAATAAATTGTTCATACATCTTTGAATGGTGGCGGGGGCGCCGCTCTTTTTTTTGAACTATCCAAATGGATGAGCAATAGGGAGATTTTGATTTACGAATTATTCCCTGTTCAATCATTTCACTTATTTGCTTATTAACTTCTACATCAAAGGTTTGTATTGAATTTTTAAGAGTACTTGTAAAAGTCAAATTTTCACTTTCTTTGTACTGTATGTCATTATATTCAAACAAAACTTTCTTTAAACTTTCTCTTTCTTCTTCGTTCAAATGTCCAAATCCTTATTCATTGCATTCCTCTAATTCATTATTAATGGCAAATTTACATGATTGATCCTTTGATAAGGGCGAATTAAGGCATCCTAATGCGGTCTTTTCCTCTTCAATCTCTTTTTTAACTTGTCTTGTCCTTTTCGATATCATTTTAACCATATTTTATGTAAAGTAATGTGTCTCCTAATGTTACTGTTTCTTCTTCGTAGTTTATTTTTGCTTACTCTCTTTCAAATAGTCCCTACCTATTATAATAAATTAATGTAAATTCAACTTTTTTTTAAACTGGGCAGATTTTGCATGGGTCCAATATTATACATTTATTTAATTCCATTGATCCATTAAATGTGAATACTTTTAATTACTCATGAAAAATTTAATACTATTTGTATTAATAACGCGAAAACTTTGTGAACGCAGTAGTTCGAGACGATTTTAATTTGCGAAACTTTGTGAAAACTATGTCGAAAGCGCGACGAAAAGGAGTGGCTACGATTGATCACTAACTATTATATTTCAATAATTTCTCTTAGAACCTAACTTATGCTACGGTGGCGAGAGACGGGGCGAATTTGCAAGAGCGAACAGACGAAAGCTTTATTGGCTCCCGCTCTCGCCCTACAACTAGTGATTTAAATACAAGCGCAAACACCGCCCCCCCTGAAGGGACGACGTCCTTCAGCCCAGAACGGGCAACAGGGCCAGTCGGTGGACAGCTCGCCGATATTCGCCGTCCTGCGTTCTGACGTCCGCCACGCGAACCTTGCTATCGGCGCCGGCGTGCACCGCTACCACTCGTCCAATCCTCCACTGCTGGGGCGGAAGATTGTCTTCTGCGACGACGACGAGCGCTCCCACGACGAGGTTGGGCTCCCCCTGGTGCCACTTGGACCGCTGCTGGAGGCTGGAGATGTACTCCCGGGACCATCGCTGCCAAAACCTGTGCCTGAGAGACGAGACACCTCGCCATCGTCGCAAGCAGATCAGGCTGATCTGGTCCGGGAGCGCCGCTGATGGTGGGGCCAGAAGAGGGCCGCCGATGAGCAGATGCCCGGGGGTCAGGGCCTCGTTGTCGTTCGGGTCGCTGCTTAGAGCGCCGAGGGGCCTGGAGTTGAGCACGGCCTCCACGCTGGTGAGCAGAGTTCCGAGCTCCTCCGCGGTCAAGAGGTCTTGGCCTACCGTCCGAAGGAACAGGTGCTTTGCAGACTTCACACAAGAACGCATCAGTGGTTAGGTCAGACACTAATTCTAAGTGGACCGCTTTGGACGCAAAACAGACGAACAAGGCCACGTACGACTTGTACGGTGGCTTACCACGGATACGATACGTTGTGCTGAAGGGACCACAAAAATCAACGCCACAGATATTGAACGGGCGGAGAGCTCGAAGTCTATCTGCTGGCAAGTTTCCCATAATTTGCGTCAAAAGTTGCGGCATACAGCGAAAGCAGCGCATGCACGACCGAACTGTTCGTCGGCAGACTTCTTGAGCATTAACTAGCCAGATTTTCTCGCGCAGACGACTTACGAGAGCTCGTGGGCCAGCGTGACAGTTCGTAACGTGCAGGTATGACACATAGGATCTGACGAACTGTGAATAGGGATAGGAGCATTCAATAACCGACCCCAACTCGTAGCAATGTCGAGGAGCACCAATCTAATTTATTTTCCTGAAGAAAAGGGTTTAACTTTAGAATATTCGTTGCTACGGTTTATTTTTCCGAATTTTACTTATGTCGTCCCTCAATTCGTGAAATTGGATAACTTCGACAATTTTCTCAAAAGCGAAATCCAGTTCTCTTGGCGAAATACTTTTTTCAAAGGGCTTCGACACCTTTCTGCACCATTGAATAAAACGAAAAACCCACACGAATACTCTCAGAAGCTTCAGGTGCGACGAAAAGGACTCTATTTTCTGAAGCACATAATTTGGCTCTGGGCTGACTACGAGAGCTATTGCCGAGTTGCGTAGCTCCATCGACATTACATCAGCCGGCAGTTCGAAATGTTTATTTACAGGCCAATTATTTTCTGAGTCTAGCAAGAACGAAGGCCCACCGAACCAAATGGACGTTGTAAGCTCCTCTACGTCTCATCCTCGGGACACTTTATCTGCTGGGTTGACTTTCGTGGGAACGTGTCTCCAAATTGCTTTCTCCGACCACTCCTGAATTTCTGCAACCCGTGTAAAGTGATCTCGGAGTCTGTCCACAGGAAAACATTCTCAATGGGAGAATTTAGCAATGGCCTGACACGATTATAGAGATCTGCTAAAAGGTGAGCTGCACACAGCTCAAGGCGAGGCAAAGTTTTCGTCTTGAGGGGAGCTACTTTAGATTTGGCGGTCAATAAAGACACTTTCAAACCTTCAGCAGTTTGAGTCCGATCGTAGATGCACGCTCCATACGCTCGCATGGAAGCGTCAGCGAAACCATGTATTTGAATCGGAAACTTGTGGATCTGTGTTGACAAATCGCGATACCTTAAATTTAGGCAGCTACAGAAGCGTCGCTTTAAACGTCTCCCACGACGTGAGCATCGGTAGCGACTCGTCCCAATCTAATTTTCGAAGCCACAGTTCCGTAGTATTCGGAATTTTGTCATTGGTGGAGGACATGTGGCCCAGTGAAACATATTCCTCCATGAATTCAATATACATCTTCATCAGCGAAGGGTCCTTTGACAATTTCCTTTCTAGCAACAAAAATCTACGTTTCGCAACTTCGTATGACGAACCAAGAGTATTTGGGTCAGATTTAAACGGCAAACGAACCGAAAATCTACCGGACGACAATCTTTGAGTATTTTTCTCAAAGTGTTGTTGACAGAGTTGTTGCTCAGGAGTATGGACTTTAGCCTTGGGCGGCAAGTCCTCCACAGACCAAAATTTCTGCAGGGTTGTGTCAATTGACTCCAACGCTTCCTCCTGGAAGCTGAGATGTACCATTTTTTCAGCGTTTTTATTATATTCAGAGGCACATCTGCCTGACACTATCCAGCCGAGAACTGTCTTTTGTAGGATGGGGAATTCAGGCCCCTGCTTTATCTGGCCAATAGATAAAGTTCAAAGAATGTTTCAGCGCCGATAAGCATATCTATTTTTTGGGTCTTGAAGAAGAATGGATCTGCCAACTGAATATTTTCAGGCACCCTCCACCCGCTGATGTTCACCGCTTCATCCGGATGATAACCAGAAATATTTTTCATAATCCAAAAATCGGATGACAATTGGCTGTTCCCTACTCGCGACTTCACAATCGTGTGTATTTTTTTTTGTGGCTTGGGCATTAGTTCCACCAATGCCTCGCAAGCTCATGCACACGTCCTCTCTTGTAATTTTGAGCCTCTGAGCGAGCTCTTCGGTTACAAAGTTTATTTGTGAACCAGAGTCGAGCAACGCTCGAGCTAATACAAACTCGCCGCTTTTTGTTTGGACGCTCACAACAGCAGTTGCAAGAATGACTCGATCCGATGCATTCGCATGCAGAACATGCGAAGTGGATGGAGACTCCTGCATGAGCGTGGGCTGAGGAGGAAGTGGCAACGCAAGATTTGTGTTTGGGGCATATATATGTAGAAAAGTGTGATGTGAGGAATTGCACACTCTACATCTGTTCGATTTGCATTTTTTGACAGTGTGACCCTTTCTTAAACAGTTAATGCATAATGGTGCTCTTTTAGCGAAATCGAATCTTTGCTGAACTGTCAGGGCTGCGAAGGAAGCGCAGTTTCCAATCTGGTGTTCAGCTGAGTTGCAATACATGCATTGAACAGAGTCGTTCCTGGCAGCGACAAACGAAAAACTCCTATTTCCATTCTTCTTAGGGTTAGATTGGGTCTGCTGAACAGTTTTGGGCTTGGAAGCCTCTTCTGCTACCATGTGTTGGTATCGCCTGTTGAGGGCCGCCTCACATTCGATCCAAAGTGGAAGCGAAGTATAATCTAACTGTTCTTCCCATTTTCTTTTAGTTCCTGCATCGACCTTGCTCATTACCAGATTACCAGCGTCTATCATCCCCAATAGACAGCAAGGAGTCATACAAGGCTGTGACCGTGTCGATGAGGGTTCTCAAGGCTGTAGCTGAAGGCTGGGAAATTTTTTGCAAATTAAAAAGTGTCGATATGTTGTCAAAAAAAAGTAAGACAATCATTATCGTACACCCGCTTCAGGCTAGCAAGGGCTTTGGGATAATTTTCCTCAGTGACTTGGATGGCCCTAACTGTTCCTAAAGCGTCTCCAGCTAAACACGAAATTAAATGATTGAATTTTTCAATATCGTGTAAAGTGTCATCTTTGTCAACGAAAGTTTCGAAAAGGCTTATAAAATTTTTAAATTCGGAGTGTGACCGGCCGATTAAACAACGTTATTTTCCGAAGAACCCGGCCATGCAACGGATCATCGACGAGCAAGTGGGACGCGTTGCTGGAGCAGGGATGTATCGAACCGTCGCGTAGCCCGCACAGTGCCCCTTTGGTCCTGGTCCGGAAGAGAACCGGGCAGTGGCGCATGTGCGTGGACTACCGGCAACAAACGCAAAATCCATCCCGGACGCATATCCGTTGCCGCGTATTAATCACATCTTAGAACGACTGAGGAACGAAAAATTTATCTCGACCCTGGATCTGCGCAATGGATATTGGCAGATACCCATGGCCAAGGACAGCCGGACGAGGCCTATTTCAGTGGCGAGTCATGCCTTTCGGCTTGCATTCGGCCCCCAGCAACCTTTCAGCGTGCGTTAGATAGTGTGATCGGGCCGGACCTCGACCCGGATGCATTCGCCTATCTCGACGACATTATTGTCATCGGAGCCATCCTGGAGGAACACATGGACAACCTGCGCAAAGTCTTCGAGCGACTGAGGAGAGCCAACCTGCGCATCAACCAGGAAAGTGTTCATTCTTCAAGAGGAAACTGGCCTACCTCGGACACGTGATCAGAGACCAGGGCATTCACACCGATCCGGACAAGGTAGCCGCCGTACGAAACCTTAGCCCTCCCACGAGCTTACGGGAGCTGAGGATATGCCTCGGGATGGCCTCTTGGTACCGGCGATTCGTGCCTAACTTCGCCTCAGTGGTCCAGCCCATGACGAACCTGCTAAGGAAAAACCAACGGTGGAAGTGGGAGACGGAGCAACAGAGTGCCTTCGACCTCCTGAAAGCCTACTGACAGACGCACCCGTGCTGGCATGCCCAGACTTCTCTGTCAAGATGACACTCCAGACTGACGCCAGCAATTACGGACTCGGAGGAGTATTGACCCAGGAAATCGACGGCCAGGAACGAGTTTTTGCCTACGTCAGCCGCAAGCTCGATGCCGCGGAACTTAATTACTCGCCCACCGAAAAAGAGTGCTTGGCCATAGTTTGGGGAATACGGAAATTGCGATGCTACCTTGAAGGATATAGATTCGATGTAATCACCGACCACTTGGCACTGAAATGGCTGGAAGCTGAAGGAAGTCCGGGACGACCCACAGAAGTTCCCCGACTTCATCATCGAGAACGGAGAACTATATCGCCACCTCGGCCACCGTCCAGATGACCAGGACTACGTACCCTGGAAGCTGTGCGTAGCAGCCGAACACCGAGCCCGGATTCTACATGAATGCCATGATGCACCCACGGCCGGACATCTTGGCGTTAGAAAAAACAATTATCAGGATCTCCCAGAAGTACTACTGGCCAGGGATGTTTCGCGATGTGCGACGGCACATACGTCAGTGTATCCCGTGCCAGGCAGGTCAACGAGCCCTTTGGCATACTATGTGCGGATTTCGTCGGACCGCTACCTCGCTCAAAAGAGGGGAATACCACTCTCCTCGTCTTCTTCGACACCTTCACCAAGTGGGTCGAATTGATACCCCTACGAAAGGCAACCACGGCGACTCTGATACGGGCCTTCCGCGAACGGATCATCAGCCATTTCGGGGCCCCAAGGAAACTAGTGTGTGATAACGGGTCACAATTCACCAGCAAGGCATTCAAGGACTTCCTCAAGGAAATGGGAGTAGATCTCCAATTTACCGCCCCATATTGCCCGCGAGAGAACCCGACTGAACGCGCGAACCGCACGGTCAAGACCATGATTGCACAATACGTGGAGAGTGGACAGAACACCTGGGACCGGTTGCTACCAGAGCTGTCACTTGCGATCAACACCAGTGTCTCGGAATCAACCGGATATAGCCCGGCCTTCCTTTTACAAGCTCGAGAACCGCGGCTGCCTGGATCCTGGTACGACAGCGTAACCCCCGGAACAGCAACATCGCCCCAGAGCCCATCGGAGAGAGCGGACCGCTTGAAGGAAGTCTTTCAAATCGTGCAGAACAATCTTCAAAAGGCCAGCCGAGAGCAGGGGAGGCACTATAACTTGCGCCGTCGAACTCGGAAGCCCGAGATGGGATCATTGGTCCTCGTGCGGCAGCACCATCTGTCCAAAGCGGCAGAAGGGTTCGCAGCGAAGCTCGCCCCGAAATTCGACGGACCGTACAAAGTGGTCGCTTTCCCTTCACCTAATGTCGTCCGAATCCGCCTACCCGGTCAGCGGAAAGGACGACTTGCTAATATTGGTGACTTAAAAGCGTTTCATTCTTCTTCCCCAGGTAACTCCGACGATGAAGACAGCGAGATCCCCAAGGAAGACACCGGCGATCAACCCGGGCCGTCCCAACGAGACCAACCGGCCGACACAATCAACGAGGGGTGATCTTAAGTGCCTCAACCTTCCTTTGTGACCCACTAACGTAGAACTCATTGTAAACTCTAAAAGTTAGGAGATTCTTTTGCTGCTGCCCATTTTACCCCTGTTGTTAAAAATCAATAGAACTAAGTTCACAGATCAACCATGGACATGGACACAATCGAGCTGTCATCCGACGATAGCGACGGAAGGTCCACGCCTCGATTCCAGAGCGATCCGCAGCCGACGACCACACGCGACCCTCGGCTACGTCCGGGAACGGCGTACGCCGGGAGGTCCACCCGGTCATGCCCGACGGGAAGGCGCCAGCCAGGTGGCCCTGGAGGAGCGACACCATCCTTGCCAGGACCCAGCACTCGGACACGATCCCGCGGGGCAGCGTCGAGCTGCACACAAACCCACGACGAAGACGACGACGAACCGATGTCGCCCCCCGCTCCGACCAGAGGAGTATCTCCGTTCTACACGGACGCGGCAGGACACCGGACTTATCAGGCACCCAGGCAGCGAGCCCCAAGCCCAACTGGGTCGCCAGGACGCAATTGGGGAGTACAACCCGTGCGGACGCAGCACCGACCACCCGGAAACCGTCCATCAGTTCCCACAACGAGGAGGAACAGGCGCCCTACGTGGAAGACGTCGGCAGTGACGACTCCGGACGCGAGGACCAGGAGCCCTACGAAGAGACCGAGGACGCATACTCGAAGGATAGCCGTGAAGACGACGACGGTCCCCAGGAAGGGGACCATTACGTGTACACTGGCGAGGACCGCTACGGGTATCACCAGGGGTCCTGGATCTACCTCTTCCGGACGAACTGGGAAATGGTCCAAGTGGAGGCACCGTATCGGCCACCCGATGACCCAATCGTGTCTTTTCCAACGTCCCCCGTGCACCTGTGCATTATGGGGCCCGATGAGACCAACGAGACGAGGGAACCGATACCCGAGGCGACAGACCCACAGTCGACCTCACCAGTCCCCAAGACGAGGAGATGGGATCAGAGCTGCCCACCACTTCCTCTCTGCAACTCGCTCCGAAGTACTCGCACGGGACTCTGGCGATCGACCCCCGCGAGACGGTCGCTTCCCCAGTTGCGTTCAAGCCCCCGCACCCCCTTACGGGTAAAACGATGGAGTGGGAGTCGGAGTCGAGTGACGACGAGGAGAGCACCGGACAACGCTTCCGGCGCAAGGAGCCTGCCCCCGCCGTGGTGCGAGCAGCCCGCGCAGCCATCGACACGGTCCCCCCAAGGGAACCAGATGCGGAGACTATCGCCGACAGCGCACACCCCTCGGCCACACCCACATTGAGCGCCTCGGACGTTTCAATGGCAATGTCCCCCACAACCTTCGACCTCCTTCTGGGACAGATCGCGCCAGAAATGGAGAACCTGCGCTGGGAGTCGACCACCGATTGGGACTTGCACGGACCCAACCACCCGCAGCCCGAGGAGACAGCCTTGAACGATGGCCACTCAGACTCCGACGACGTCCTAACACCGGGACGCGAGCGCTGGACGTGCAACAGCACGGACGGACGAGTCCCAGCCGTCGTCTGGCAGACCATCTGCGCACGACAACCCTCCGCCCGGATGTCAAGGCAGCGATTCCGAGTCGCGACAGACGAAGGCTCGTACCAGGTGACCATGAAGCCTACCGGAGCTGGAGCCGTCTCTTTTCTTCCCCGGAAGTAAGGAGGGGATGTAACGCCCTAAATTTAGGGCGTACAAATCACGCCACTCCCTCCATATACATTATTACCCTAGTTTTAAGTTTGTTATTAGTTATAAGCTCGGACACGGAGTCCCCCCCCCATTGCGTACCAAATTAAAGTTACAAAACTAGTATTAATTTAAGCCAGGACACGCACCCAAAACACAGCCCCCCTAACGCGTTATCGCACTCATGAACTCCCGCGATCGATAGCGCGATCGATAGCGCAATCGATAGCGGGGAAATAGTTCAGCGAGCACGAGACGCGGCTAAAGTGCGATCGCTGATTTTCGCCCTCGGCCTGTCTTTTCTTTCTTTTTGGTTTTGACTCTGGTCGAGTATAGACGCGCGCGGAAAATTCACCCCGAGATAATTAATTCGAAAACGCCACAGGTATATCTACAACGCCATTCACGTAAGCCCAGTACCCCTAGTGTGAGGGCAGCAGCCAGGACCCATATGAATAAAGCTTAAAACTAGAAAGAAATCTTCGTGTGTTCTTATTGTTTCCAACCCCTTTTCCCACTTCCTAACCTTAGAATCCTCGTAACCTTCGAGTCATCCAGAGTTCCTAACCCCGCATCCCGTAGACTCCGCGCCCTAGCCGGAGTATAGATTCCCTTGCATGCCCGTAGGCTCCGCGCCCTAGCCGGAGTATAGATTCCCTTGCATGCCCGTAGGCTCCGCGCCCTAGCCGGAGTATAGATTCCCTTGCATGCCCGTAGGCTCCGCGCCCTAGCCGGAGTATAGATTTCCCCGCATCCCAGTAGGCTCGGCGCCCCCAGCCGGAGTATAGATTCCCTCGCATGCCCGTAGGCTCCGCGCCCAGCCGGAGTATAATATCCCTGAATCCCAGTAGGCTCCACGCCCTAGCCGGAGTATAGATTCCCTTGCATGCCCGTAGGCTCCGCACCCCAGCCGGAGTATAGATTCCCTCGCATGCCCGTAGGCTCCGCGCCCAGCCGGAGTCTAATATCCCTGAATCCCAGTAGGCTTCGCGCCCAGCCGAAGTATAGATCCTCCCGCATGCCAGTAGGCTCCGCGCCCCAGCCGGATTATAGATTCCCCAGCATCCCCAGTAGGCCCCGCGCCCAGCCGGAGTACAACACCCTTAGCATCCTAACCGACTCCGCGCCCAGCCGAAACATATAAATTTCGCCCGGCAGAATCCTCCTCCGTGGCTAACCACCAACGAATATTCCCGGGTTCCGCACCAAGTGGCGAGATCGTGCGAACAGGGTATTCCCAAGTTCCCCACCAGGCACGGAGGTTGCCACGTGTTCTCTCGTCTTAGCCGAGACTACAACCCCCCATACAAATTCCTACTAAAGGTTCCACCCTTCTATATAAATTTCTTGCACAGGTTCCCTGGCCCCGATTGAGATTCTACCCCGGCCAGAGAACCGCATTACAAGTGGCGCCCGAGCAGGGACCTGATAGGGAGAAAAACCAGGTAAATTACCACCTGTATGGGGAGTGCGTAACCCTAAGACGAGTGACATAACCCAAAAATTCCGCGAGACTCAATCGAAAACTAAAACCAAAGTGTACCGCCCGTGAAAAATAACCTCAACGAACTAGTGAACGCGCCCAAGAGGGCCAGTGAAGACCAACAAAGACACTATTCCCAGAAGACAACACACCAAAACAGCGCTGCAACCATGGGTCCCGACCAGAAAATTCCCGGTGAGTCCGTTCCACACTTACTTAAAAACCCTGGGGTCCCATCACGGTGGATTTATTCACATTAGAAGGCCGAATTAATAGCCTTTGCTGACGAATTCGGGTTCTCCGCCGAGGGAGTCGTCGACGACTTGCGGCGAAATTTTGCCACCCTAGTTAGAGACTCAGAACAAACCTAAGAAGTTTGGGATCGCCTCGCCGACCTGGAGAGGCAATATTCTTCACGTGCCCCGAGCCCCGTACATTTGGGGGAGGACAAATCTGTCCTTAACAGCGCCGCCGAGAACATGGGCGCCGGATACAGCCCAGGTGTCTCCTCCGGAGGCCGGTCCCGAAACACCCCTAGCCTCACTATTACTGGCCCCTCCCCAGTGATCGCTAACCGGGAAACTTTTATAGATCCGAGCCACGATCGGAACCGCCGCGAGTTTGTCTGCGTCCCCGAACGAATTCGTAAATGGGGTCTTCAATTCGACGGGTATTCAGACCCGCTAGCCTTCATCGAACAGGTCGAGAGCCGAACATTATCCTACGGGATCGACCTAGAACTCCTTCCGCGAGCCATGGCAGAGCTGCTGACGAGCAGAGCGGACAAGTGGTTTCACACCAGCCGCCTCCAAGTGGCTGACTGGACCACATTTCGACGAGAATTCCTCGAGTTTTTCCTCCCACCCCGATACCTCCAGCGCTTGGAAGACCAGATTCGGAGTCGTGAGCAACGGGAAGGGGAAACGTTCAAAGATTTTATGTTAGACCTTCGAGTTCTAATGCGCCATGCGGGCTACCACGAGATCCAAGAGCTGGATAGGTTATACGAAAACATCGCGCCAGAGTACCAGATGTATATCCGCCGTAGCGAGTTCCGAAACATTGGGGAACTGGCTCAGTTGGCAACCGAGTTCGATGCTGTCCAGAAGCGAAGCCTCGAGAGGAGCAATTATAACCACGCCCCTGGAAATACGACGGCTTACCGCCCACCTTCACAGGGTCGAGCGCAACCTGCGTTCGCCGGGGGAATTCCCCACGGAAACACAACGCGTACATCGCCGGAACCCAGAGCTGCCCCGCCTGCTCGGGTTAACCGGCTAACAGCCTCCGACCGCCGAATCGACGTGCGGGATGCTTGCCGGAATTGTGGAGCACCGGGGCATTTTAGCCGCGATTGCCGGAATCCACGACTGTATTTCTGTTGGGACTGCGGACGAAGAGATGTCCGAACCGTCGAGTGTTGTCGACGCCCACAACCGGGAAACGGGATAAGTCCCCTCGACCGGCGGAGTCCGACGGGACCCAATCCACCCGAGAACCGCCAGTACCTGCCCCACTGAGGATAGAGAGGGGGAGGATCGCCGCCGAGGTCGACATTGGCGGACACGTGCGTTTAGCCACCATCGACACCGGGGCCTCCAGAAGTTTCATTAGCCAGAACATCGCCGATGTAGTCGGCCAGCCGCACCAGCTTAGGGAGATTCGCACGCAGATCAATCTCGCTGATACGTCTAGAGTAGAAGTAACGAGATTAATCCTGGCGGACGAGACGCTCGCCCGGAAGACAATTCAGGTCCCCCTTCTAGTAATGCCCGCCATGCTAGAACCTTTAATCCTAGGGATGGATTTTCTAGCTTCCATCGGCACCACTCTCCGCTGTGGTACGGCCAGCCTCACTCTGTCTCGACGAAGGCCGGGAGAAGGCGAGCCGACTAGGCGTAACGATCCGGAACACGGCAACCAAGGCAACCACTCGGAACCACTACCTCGACCACGAAGACCACGCAGCCACGAAACTACGCATAGGACATCGAGTACACCATCAACAGAACCACGGCTAGGCATATCCAATCACGACATAGGACCACAGGATGACAGGGGTGCTAATGCGCCCGAGGAGCCGCACGAGACACCAGAGAGCAAGGAGGAAAGCACAGAGAACACCGAGGAAAGCACAGAGAACACCGAGGAAAGCACAGAGAACACCGAGGAAAACACAGAGAACAATGAGGAAAGCACAGAGAACACCGAAGAAAACACAGATAACACAGAGAACACCGAGGAAAACACAGATAACACAGAGAACACCGAGGAAAACACAGAGAAAACCGAGGAAAACACAGAGAACACAGAAAACGACGAGGAAAACGCAGAGAACCACGAGGGAGACCCGAAGAGGAGATCGAGACCCAGGGGTCTCAACCAAACAACCAGGAGGACCAGGAACGTGGCTGCGAGATTGATCCGCAAGCCCAAGCGTTCCTCGAGGAACAGCTAGCACAATTTGAAGGAATGGCGGGAGTAGCCAACATAGCGGAACACCGGATCACGATGAGGGATGACCGGCCGATTAAACAACGTTATTTTCCGAAGAACCCGGCCATGCAACGGATCATCGACGAGCAAGTGGACGCGTTGCTGGAGCAGGGGTGTATCGAACCGTCGCGTAGCCCGCACAGTGCCCCTTTGGTCCTGGTCCGGAAGAAAACCGGGCAGTGGCGCATGTGGGTGGACTACCGGCAACTAAACGCAAAATCCATCCCGGACGCATATCCGTTGCCGCGTATTAATCACATCTTAGAACGACTGAGGAACGCAAAATTCATCTCGACCCTGGATCTGCGCAATGGATATTGGCAGATACCCATGGCCAAGGACAGCCGGGCATGTACCGCATTTACGGTACCCGGACGAGGCCTATTTCAGTGGCGAGTCATGCCTTTCGGCTTGCATTCGGCCCCAGCAACCTTTCAGCGTGCGTTAGATAGTGTGATCGGGCCGGACCTCAACCCGGACGCATTCGCCTATCTCGACGACATTATTGTCATCGGAGCCAGCCTGGAGGAACACATGGACAACCTGCGCAAAGTCTTCGAGCGACTGAGGAGAGCCAACCTGCACATCAACCAGGAAAAGTGCTCATTCTTCAAGAGGAAACTGGCCTACCTCGGACACGTGATCAGAGACCAGGGCATTCACACCGATCCGGACAAGGTAGCCCTCCCACGAGCTTACGGGAGCTGAGGAGATGCCTCGGGATGGCCTCTTGGTACCGGCGATTCGTGCCTAACTTCGCCTCAGTGGTCCAGCCCATGACGAACCTACTAAGGAAAAACCAACATAGATTCGATGTAATCACCGACCACTTGGCACTGAAATGGCTGGAAGCTGAAGGAAGTCCGGGACGACCCACAGAAGTTCCCCGACTTCATCATCGAGAACGGAGAACTATATCGCCACCTCGGCCACCGTCCAGATGACCAGGATTACGTACCCTGGAAGCTGTGCGTAGCAGCCGAACACCGAGCCCGGATTCTGCATGAATGCCATGATGCACCCACGGCCGGACATCTTGGAGTTAGAAAAACAATTATCAGGACCTCCCAGAAGTACTACTGGCCAGGGATGTTTCGCGATGTGCGACGGCACATACGTCAGTGTATCCCGTGCCAGAAATACAAGGCAGAGCAGCGGCAACAAGCTGGGAAGATGCTAACGAGGCAGGTCAACGAGCCCTTTGGCATACTATGTGCGGATTTCGTCGGACCGCTACCTCGCTCCAAAGAGGGGAATACCACACTCCTCGTCTTCTTCGACACCTTCACCAAGTGGGTCGAATTGATACCCCTACGAAAGGCAACCACGGCGACTCTGATACGGGCCTTCCGCGAACGGATCATCAGCCATTTCGGAGCCCCAAGGAAACTAGTGTGTGATAACGGGTCACAATTCACCAGCAAGGCATTCAAGGACTTCCTCAAGGAAATGGGAGTAGATCTCCAATTTACCGCCCCATATTGCCCGCGAGAGATCCCGACTGAGCGCGCGAACCGCACGGTCAAGACCATGATTGCACAATACGTGGAGAGTGGACAGAACACCTGGGACCGGTTGCTACCAGAGCTGTCACTTGCGATCAACACCAGTGTCTCGGAATCAACCGGATATAGCCCGGCCTTCCTTTTACAAGCTCGAGAACCGCGGCTGCCTGGATCCTGGTACGACAGCGTAACCCCCGGAACAGCAACATCGCCCCAGAGCCCATCGGAGAGAGCGGACCGCTTGAAGGAAGTCTGTCAAATCGTGCAGAACAATCTTCAAAAGGCCAGCCGAGAGCAGGGGAGGCACTATAACTTGCGCCGTCGAACTTGGAAGCCCGAGATGGGATCATTGGTCCTCGTGCGGCAGCACCATCTGTCCAAAGCGGCAGAAGGGTTCGCAGCGAAGCTCGCCCCGAAATTCGACGGACCGTACAAAGTGGTCGCTTTCCCTTCACCTAATGTCGTCCAAATCCGCCTACCCGGTCAGCGGAAAGGACGACTTGCTAATATTGGTGACTTAAAAGCGTTTCATTCTTCTTCCCCAGGTAACTCCGACGATGAAGACAGCGAGATCCCCAAGGAAGACACCGGCGATCAACCCGGGCCGTCCCAACGAGGCCAACCGGCCGACACAATCAACGAGGGGTGATCTTAAGTGCCTCAACCTTCCTTTGTGACCCACTAACGTAGAACTCATTGTAAACTCTAAAAGTTAGGAGATTCATTGCTGCTGCCCATTTTACCCCTGTTGTTAAAAATCAATAGAACTAAGTAGTTTAGTCACCTCTTTCACAGATCAACCATGGACATGGACACAATCGAGCTGTCATCCGACGATAGCGACGGAAGGTCCACGCCTCGATTCCAGAGCGATCCGCAGCCGACGACCACACGCGACCCTCGGCTACGTCCGGGAACGGCGTACGCCTAGAGGTCCACCCGGTCATGCCCGAGGGGAAGGCGCCAGCCAGGTGGCCCTGGAGGAGCGACACCATCCTCGCCAGGACCCAGCGCTCGGACACGATCCCGCGGGGCAGCGTCGAGCTGCACACAAACCCACCCGATGACCCAATCGTGTCTTTTCCAACGTCCCCCGTGCACCTGTGCATTATGGGGCCCGATGAGACCAACGAGACCGAGGGAACCGATACCCGAGGCGACAGACCCACAGTCGACCTCACCAGTCCCCAAGACGAGGAGATGGGATCAGAGCTGCCCACCACGTCCTCTCTGCAGCTCGCTCCGAAGTACTCGCACGGGCCACTGGCGATCGACCCCCGCGAGACGGTCGCTTCCCCAGTTGCGTTCAAGCCCCCGTACCCCCCTACGGGTAAAACGATGGAGTGGGAGTCGGAGTCGAGTGACGACGAGGAGAGCACCGGACAACGCTTCCGGCGCAAGGAGCCTGCCCCCGCCGAGGTGCGTCACGCACCCCCAGCAGCCCGCGCAGCCATCGACACGGTCCCCCCAAGGGAACCAGATGCGGAGACTATCGCCGACAGCGCACACCCCTCGGCCACACCCACATCGAGCGCCTCGGACGTTTCAATGGCAATGTCCCCCACAACCTTCGACTTCCTGCTGGGACAGATCGCGCCAGAAATGGAGAACCTGCGCTGGGAGTCGACCACCGATTGGGACTTGCACGGACCCAACCACCCGCAGCCCGAGGAGACAGCCTCGAACGATGGCCACTCAGACTCCGACGACGTCCCAACCCCGGGACGCGAGCGCTGGACATGCAACAACACGGACGGACGAGTCCCAGCCGTCGTCTGGCAGACCATCTGCGCACGACAACCCTCCGCCCGGATGTCAAGGCAGCGATTCCGAGTCGCGACAGACGAAGACTCGTACCAGGTGACCATGATGCCTACCGGAGCTGGAGCCGTCTCTTTTCTTCCCCGGAAGTAAGGAGGGGATGTAACGCCCTAAATTTAGGGCGTTCAAATCACGCCACTCCCTCCATATACATTATTACCCTAGTTTTAAGTTTGTTATTAGTTATAAGCTCGGACACGGAGTCCCCCCCCCTTTTTGCGTACCAAATTAAAGTTACAAAACTAGTATTAATTTAAGCCAGGACACGCACCCAAAACACAGCCCCCTAACGCGTTATCGCACTCATGAACTCCCGCGATCGATAGCGCGATCGATAGCGCAATCGATAGCGGGGAAATAGTTCAGCGAGCACGAGACGCGGCTAAAGTGCGATCGCTGATTTTTCGCCCTCGGCCTGTCTTTTCTTTCTTTTTGGTTTTGACTCTGGTCGAGTATAGACGCGCGCGGAAAATTCACCCCGAGATAATTAATTCGAAAACGCCACAGGTATATCTACAACGCCATTCACGTAAGCCCAGTACCCCTAGTGTGAGGGCAGCAGCCAGGACCCATATTGAATAAAGCTTAAAACTAGAAAAGAAATCTTCGTGTGTTCTTATTGTTTCCAACCCCTTTTCCCACTTCCTAACCTTAGAATCCTCGTAACCTTCGAGTCATCCAGAGTTCCTAACCCCGCATCCCGTAGACTCCGCGCCCTAGCCGGAGTATAGATTCCCTTGCATGCCCGTAGGCTCCGCGCCCTAGCCGGAGTATAGATTCCCTTGCATGCCCGTAGGCTCCGCGCCCTAGCCGGAGTATAGATTCCCTTGCATGCCCGTAGGCTCCGCGCCCTAGCCGGAGTATAGATTTCCCCGCATCCCAGTAGGCTCGGCGCCCCAGCCGGAGTATAGATTCCCTCGCATGCCCGTAGGCTCCGCGCCCAGCCGGAGTATAATATCCCTGAATCCCAGTAGGCTCCACGCCCTAGCCGGAGTATAGATTCCCTTGCATGCCCGTAGGCTCCGCACCCCAGCCGGAGTATAGATTCCCTCGCATGCCCGTAGGCTCCGCGCCCAGCCGGAGTATAATATCCCTGAATCCCAGTAGGCTCCGCGCCCAGCCGAAGTATAGATCCTCCCGCATGCCCGTAGGCTCCGCGCCCCAGCCGGAGTATAGATTCCCCAGCATCCCCAGTAGGCCCCGCGCCCAGCCGGAGTATAATATCCCTGAATCCCAGTAGGCTCCGCGCCCAGCCGAAGTATAGATCCTCCCGCATGCCAGTAGGCTCCGCGCCCCAGCCGGATTATAGATTCCCCAGCATCCCCAGTAGGCCCCGCGCCCAGCCGGAGTACAACACCCTTAGCATCCTAACCGACTCCGCGCCCAGCCGAAACATATAAATTTCGCCCGGCAGAATCCTCCTCCGTGGCTAACCACCAACGAATATTCCCGGGTTCCGCACCAAGTGGCGAGATCGTGCGAACAGGGTATTCCCAAGTTCCCCACCAGGCACGGAGGTTGCCACGCGTTCTCTCGTCTTAGCCGAGACTACAACCCCCCATACAAATTCCTACTACAGGTTCCACCCTTCTATATAAATTTCTTGCACAGGTTCCCTGGCCCCGATTGAGATTCTACCCCGGCCAGAGAACCGCATTACAAGTGGCGCCCGAGCAGGGACCTGATAGGGAGAAAAACCAGGTAAATTACCACCTGTATGGGGAGTGCGTAACCCTAAGACGAGTGACATAACCCAAAAATTCCGCGAGACTCAATCGAAAACTAAAACCAAAGTGTACCGCCCGTGAAAAATAACCTCAACGAACTAGTGAACGCGCCCAAGAGGGCCAGTGAAGACCAACAAAGACACTATTCCCAGAAGACAACACACCAAAACAGCGTTGCAACCATGGGTCCCGACCAGAAAATTTCCGGTGAGTCCGTTCCACACTTACTTAAAAACGCTGGGGTCCCCTCGCGGTGGATTTATTCACGTTTGAAGGCCGAATTACTAGCCTTTGCTGACGAATTCGGGTTCTCCGCCGAGGGAGTCGTCGACGACTTGCGGCGAAATTTTGCCACCCTAGTTAGAGACTCAGAACAAACCCAAGAAGTTTGGGATCGCCTCGCCGACCTGGAGAGGCAATTCTCTTCACGTGCCCCGAGCCCCGTACATTTGGGGGAGGACAAATCTGTCCTTAACAGCGCCGCCGCGAACATGGGCGCCGGATACAGCCCAGGTGTCTCCTCCGGAGGCCGGTCCCGAAACACCCCTAGCCTCAATATTACTGGCCCCTCCCCAGTGATCGCTAACCGGGAAACTTTTATAGACCCGAGCCACGATCGGAACCGCCGCGAGTTTGTCTGCGTCCCCGAACGAATTCGTAAATGGGGTCTTTAATTCGACGGGTATTCAGACCCGCTAGCCTTCATCGAACAAGTCGAGAGCCGGACATTATCCTACGGGATCGACCTAAAACTCCTTCCGCGAGCCATGGCAGAGCTGCTGACGAGCAGAGCGGACAAGTGGTTTCAGTCCAGCCGCCTCCAAGGGGCTGACTGGACCACATTTCGACGAGAATTCCTCGAGTTTTTCCTCCCACCCCGATACCTCCAGCGCTTGGACGACCAGATTCGGAGTCGTGAGCAACGGGAAGGGGAAACATTCAAAGATTTTATGTTAGACCTTCGAGTTCTCATGCTCCATGCGGGCTACCACGAGATCCAAGAGCTGGATAGGTTATACGAAAACATCGCGCCAGAGTACCAGATGTATATCCGCCTTAGCGAGTTCCGAAACATTGGGGAACTGGCACAGTTGGCCACCGAGTTCGAGGCTGTCCAGAAGCGAAGCCTCGAGAGGAGCAATTATAACCACGCCCCTGGAAATACGACTGCTTACCGCCCACCTTCACAGGGTCGAGCGCAACCTGCGTTCGCCGGGGGAATTCCCCACGGAAACACAACGCGTACATCGCCGGAACCCAGAGCTGCCCCGCCTGCTCGGGTTAACCGGGTAACAGCCTCCGACCGCCGAATCGACGTGCGGGATGCTTGCCGGAATTGTGGAGCACCGGGGCATTTCAGCCGCGAAGAGACGTCCGAACCGTCGAGTGTTGTCGACGCCCACAACCGGGAAACGGGATGGGTCCCCTCGACCGGCGGAGTCCGACGGGACCCAATCCACCCGAGAACCGCCAGTAACTGCACCACTGAGGATAGAGAGGGGGAGGATCGCCGCCGAGGTCGACATTGGCGGACACGTGCGTTTAGCCACCATCGACACCGGGGCCTCCAGAAGTTTCATTAGCCAGAACATCGCCGATGTAGTCGGCCAGCCGCACCAGCTTAGGGAGATTCGCACGCAGATCAATCTCGCTGATACGTCTAGAGTAGAAGTAACGAGGTTACTCATGGCGGACGTGACGCTCGCCCGGAAGACAATTCAGGTCCACCTTCTAGTAATGCCCGCCATGCTAGAACCTTTAATCCTAGGGATGGATTTTCTAGCTTCCATCGGCACCACTCTCCGCTGTGGTACGGCCAGCCTCACTCTGTCTCGACGAAGGCCGGGAGAAGGCGAGCCGACTAGGCGTAACGATCCGGAACACGGCAACCAAGGCAACCCCTCGGAACCACCACCTCGACCACGAAGACCACGCAGCCACGAAACTACGCATAGGACATCGAGTACACCATCAACGAAACCACGGCTAGGCATAGCCAATCACGACATAGGAGCAAAGAATGACAGGGGTGCTAATGCGCCCGAGGAGCCGCACGAGACGCCAGAGAGCAAGGAGGAAAGCACAGAGAACACCGAGGAAAACACAGAGAACACAGAGAACACCGAGGAAAACACAGAGAAAACCGAGGAAAACACAGAGAACACAGAAAACGACGAGGAAAACGCAGAGAACACACGAGACCCGAAGAGGAGATCGAGACCCAGGGGTCTCAACCAAACAACCAGGAGGACCAGGAACGTGGCTGCGAGATTGATCCGCAAACCCAAGCGTTCCTCGAGGAACAGCTAGCACAATTTGAAGGAATGGCAGGAGTAGCCAACATAGCGGAACACCGGATCACGATGAGGGATGACCGGCCGATTAAACAACGTTATTTTCCGAAGAACCCGGCCATGCAACGGATCATCGACGAGCAAGTGGACGCGTTGCTGGAGCAGGGATGTATCGAACCGTCGCGTAGCCCGCACAGTGAAGTACCCCGGCCAGAGAACCGTATTACAGTACATTTGCAATTAATTAACTTGGTATGTTCTTAAACTTATAGAATAGATACAATAATATGCTTATGATTGTAATTACAAAAGTAGTTGCTGTTATTATTTTAAATACATTATTATATTTTGTATGTGTTTTTATAATTTCTTTTGTTTGGATATATGACAGCGGTTCTAATTTTGTTACATTATTGTTTATATAAATGCTTTGTGTATATTCTGTAACGACCCTGTTTTGGGAGGCGCTGCGGAAGGGCCGAATGTTGCACTGCTTGCTACTGACACTGCAATGGTTCGAAGAACTGCTTGGCGTTGCCGATGTGTGATGATCGACTGTACTGCTTGTCGTCGACGTTGTGTGGTAGCGGGGTGCACTGCTTGGTGTTGGCGCTTCGGGAGGGCCAAGTATGCACTGCTTGATGTCGACGGTGCGCTGTGGCTGGGTGCACTGCTTGGTGTCGTCGTGTCTCGTCGTTCGAGTACGTCGGGTTCGTAGTGTTCTGGGTCGTTTTAGAGGAACGAACTACTTTGATTTTCTATTGGGATGTGGGAATGTAGGGCATCGTTAGTTTCGAGCTGCCGTTTTATTCCGTATCGTTTCCGGGTCGGAAGCCGGAAACGTGACTTCTGGGAGGAACTCACTGAGATGGGCCGAAGTTACGAAAACCGTGCCGGGCTCAGCGATCTCGACCGAGCCTGGGTGGGTACCAAGACTAACTGCCAGAACACTTACCCGGGTATTCCTCCTAGTTGTTGTTTCCTCGAGAGTCGTCGGAACGCAAGTGACTGGTCTGGGGCTGTGTCTCCGCTTATATAGGCGCTGCTTAGTGTGACCAGATCGGACGATGATGATAATTCCGTTTTGGGTGATCGGTTTTATTGGGCGATGATTATCGGCAATCGATAACTTCGTCGAATAAATGTGACCGGGTGCTGTTGGCTTTGGGCGCGCGTTTGAATAATAAAAGGCCAGTGTTTGGAATGTTTTTTTTTAAGTTTTAATGAGAAGGTTGAATTATATATATATTTTTGACGGTGGGTCGTCACAATTCTAAATTGGAATTTGACAGTATGAATTCAGCTGTACTGAACAATTAAGAATTTTAATAAAATTTTTACCAAATATAGAAATTTCTTTATTAATGCAATTTTGATTTAAAAATGTTTTAGGAATATTCCATGTCAATAAAATATTTGGTTCAACATAATTAATTTGGAAATTTTTGTGTTTTGGTATATTTACAGCTTGTGGATTTTTGTTTTATTATTCCATTTATACATTCATCGAATACTACTTTTCCTGTTTCTTTATTAAATACTTTATACTTATCAAATATATTTTCTGATAGAATGGTATTATTATCATCTGGATATGGAATTATTTCAAAAATTGGTGCTTTTATGAGTTCTGTAGGAATGTGGGAAATTATCAAAATTTCATTTGTGTCTGTTTTTAGCCAAGTGGAAGTTTTAATTTTCAACAATTTCTCAGAACTTATTCTTCTTAAATCATCATGTTTTAATAATTTGGATTAAATATACCGAGTCTCGTCAACTGCATTCCCAACTCAATATCCTCTATGTATTCCGTAAAATGTTGTAAGTTAAATACTCAAACACTAGCTTGTTGCTCCCTTTCATCATCTTCTTTTAACTTATAAATAACTTCAATGCCATTATTTATTACATCAATAATCATATTTAAATCCGTGTTTTGTATGCTATTTTCTGAAAGGACTTCCTGCATACATGAATATGTCAGCTGGTATTCTATTCGTCGCATTATGTTTAGTTTTGTGATTATAAATGTAAAGAATTTATTCGAACTTAGTATACTTGTTTTCTATGTCTGTTTCGTTTCCTATTGTTCTTAATTTTTCGTTTACTGTTTTATGGAACCTTTCTATATTAGATATACCGTTTTTGTTCGTAGTTACTTGACTTTGTACTCCTTCTGAATTTAACCAATTGTGTAAGGCTAAATGCTGAATCTTTATCTGCCTTAATTTCTTGTGGTTTTCACATTTCATTAATTACCCTTATTATAGCTCTTTTAGCTTCTAACCAATCCTTACTTGTGCCTTCTATGAGAGTGGCGAATTTGGAGTAAATATCGATACAGGACAAGAATTTTTGGTTTCCTACTATATAAAAATCTATGACAAATTTTTCTCTTATATTTTGTATTTCTGGTGTAGTTTCGAAAGAAAAATTCGTGTTCCTATGTTCTGTTTTTGATTTCACATTCATTAATTATGTTTTGTATTAATTTTTGATAGTCAGGGAAATAATATTCGTCTCTAAACCAATTAGCTGTTTTTTAAATTCCCGGATGTAATAAGTCTTTATGTCTTTTTAATATTTTTTCTTTGAATTCTGCATAAGTGAGGATATCTTCTAACTTTTTGGTGCATCTTACTACTTTTGTTAAATGATTTGGATTGATTATTTCTAGATATGCTTGTTGGAATATGAGAAAATCTGAATCATCATGAAAGTATAAGCACTCTTTTTTTTGCACAAATATTCTTTGATGATAGTGTTTGACATGTTTATGTAAGTTATTTTGATTTTAATTTATGTAAATAATGTTGTATATCTCTAATTTCTTCATTTCCTTTAATAAATTCGATCTGTCGAGAATAATAGTTGATTGGTCTTTCTGTGATTGCAATGTAATTCTGATTATTTTCTTTTCCTGGTAAATATTTTATCTGATAATCGAATTCATTTAATTTAATCTTCCATCTTTGTAGTTTCATATTTGGTTCTTTGATATTGTTAAACCAAACTAAAGGGGTATGATCACTTAAGATTTCAAAAGGTCTGCCGTAAAGATATGATCTGAAATATTTCGTGGCCCATACAATTGCTAAAAGTTCCTTTTCTATTGATGAATAATTAATTTCATGTTCATTTAATGTTCGGCTAGCATAACATATTGGTTTATGGTTTTGTGATAGAACTGCTCCTATAGCTATGTTGCTAGCATCTGTAGTTAAAGAAAATGTTTTATCACAGTCGGGATAAATTAATATGGGGTCAGAGGTGATTAAAACTTTCATTTTTTCAAATGCATCAATGTATGATTTTTCTTTAATGTTTATTGTGGCACCTTTTTTCAATTTCATGGTCATGGGTTTCACTACGTTTGCAAAGTTTGGTATAAATTTCCTATAGAATCCACATAGTCCTAAAAATGATTTTATTTCTTTTGGCGTTTTTGGTATAGGAAAATTTATAATTGCACTAATCTCTTTGGGATTTGGTTTTATGCCTGTTGTGGTGACTACATGACCTAGAAATTCTGTTTCTTTTCTCAAAAACTCGCATTTATCTAGTTGTAATTTTAAATTTGCGTTTCGAAGTCTTCCAAATACTTTTCTCAAAGCTAAAAATTAAATTAAGTCTTCATACATCTTTGGAAGGTGGCGGGCGCGTTTTTAAGTCCGAATGGCATACGTGTATATTCGTAATGACCATTCTTTGTGGAGAATGCTGTTTTGGCAATTGATTCAGGGTCCATTTGAATTTGATGGAATCCTTGGAATATTGACATTTTCCCATTTATCTAATATTTCATCCATTCTGGGTATTCGGAATTTGTCATTAATTGTTATTTCATTTAAACTTCTGTAGTCTATTACTACTCTGAACTTTGGTTTCCCTGAAGCGTCAGCTTTCTTAGGAACCATCCAGATGGGTGAACAGTAAGGAGATTTCGAGTTACGAATTATTCCCTGATCTATCATTTCGTTCATTTGTTTATTGACTTCATCATCGAATGATTGAGGGTACTTATAAGGTTTCTTATAAATAGGGTCTTCGTGTTTGGTTTGGATAGAATGTTTGATCGTACTTGTGAAAGTCAGATTTTCACCTTCTTTGTACTGAATGTCATTATATTCAAATAGACTTTTTTCAAACATTCTATTTCCTCTTCGTTTAAATGCTCTAATCTAAATTCATTGCATTTGCATGGCGAAAGTAAAAGATTGATCCTCAGATGAGGGTGGATTGAGGCATTTTACTGCGGTTTCATCCTCTTCAATCTTTTCCTTCTTTGGTGATTTGAGATTAAGGCGTGTAACGTACACACCTAGGTGTACGATACAATTTTTAGTAGTATATAAAGTTGTAGGTGTAAGCGTCTTATCATGAATAATAAATATTAAGTTAATAGTATGTAAGGTTATAGGTGTAAGCGACGCATAATGAATAATAAATATTAAGTTGAAACTGAATATTAAGCAGTAGTTAAGTTAAGTTCCAAACCCGAGTGGCAACGCCAGCCGATATTTAGTGAGTAAAGAAAATACTAGAAATTAAGAAATATACTAGAAACCCCGAAAGCGGGAAAAAGGGAGCGTGGGGAAGGTGGTCACACACCGATCGAGCGAGCGCTCTCTTGTGTCGGAATGGTAAGACGGGGCGGACGTGTCTCCCGCAGTAATTTTCCGTGTAATTCGAGTAACGCCTCGACCGCGCGACGACAAATGAATAAGGGGCTCTCGTGCCGGAACAGTAAAACGGAGCGGACGTGTCTCCCGTAACGTGCTTGCTGGATAATCCGAGTGACGCCTCGACCGCGCGAAGGCACGCGGTCAGTGAAGAAGTGGGCTAGTGAGTGTTTTGAGGTTAGTGTATACAAAATTCCTATCCGTTAAGCAAAGACGGTGTAGCGGACTCGTAGGAAGATAGTAGATAAATAAAAAAATAACCTAGAAAAATAATAAAGTGAAGTAAATGATTTAATTCCATGATCGTGATTCTTTTTATTCATAGCATCCTAACCTCCCTCCTCGTAGTGCATGTGGCCTGTACGTGGACATCCGTCCCGTCTGGTCTAGTATCCTAACCTCCCTCCTCGTAGTGCATGTGGCCTGTACGTGGACATCCGTCCCGTCTGGTCTATTATCCTAACCTCCCTCCCCGTAGTATTTGAGACCTGTACGCAGACACCCGGCCCGTCTGGTCTAGTATCTTGGTTCCCCACATCGTAGCGTTTGAGACCCGACGTGGACACCCGGCCCGTTCGGTCTAGTACCTTAGATTCCCCTCCTCGTAGCGCATGCGACCGGTACGCGGACACCTGGCCCGTCTGGTCTAGTACCCTAGCTTCCCTCCTCGTAGCGCATGCGACCGGCACGTGGACACCCGGCCCGTCTGGTCTAGTACCCTAGCTTTCCTCCTCGTAGCGCATGCGACCGGCACGTGGACACCCGGCCCGTCTGGTCTAGTATAGTAGCTTTTCTCTTCGTAGTGCATGTGACCTGCGCGCGGACATCATTCCCGACTGGTCGATCGTACCGCCATCCTTTCTCCTCCAATCCCCCTTCGTGTCTGACAAATCCTATCCGGCTTGGCCTCGCCCGAAGGTCCAGCCCGGTGGATTTTTGGCATCCGATACGTCGAGAACGACTTGCGCGCGACACAACCCCCCCGGTCCTACTCTCGCGAAATAGTATCCCGGCTTGGCCTCGTCCGAAGGTCTAGCCCGGTGAATTTTTGGCCTGCGACACGCGGAAAGCGACTTACGTGTCCCAATCGCGGAAGTGATCAGCGGGACTACCCGGCGTCCCCATACTCGCGAAACCGTTCGTCTGGCTTGGCCTCGCCCCAAGGTCCAGCCCGTGGAATTTTTAGCCCAGGAGCAAGATACGGCGTGACCGACTGACATTACTCTCTCTCTCCCGGTGTCTATGAGAACCTTCGGTGTGACTCCCCAAACGACTCATTCACTCGTTGAATGATACTCTCTAGTCCGGTGTTTCGGTGATTTACAAATTTCTTGTAAAGGACTCCTGGATCTGACTGAGATCTGTACCCCGGCCAGAGAGCATCCTTACAGGCGTTTTACGGCGGTCTTATCTTTTTCACCTTTCTTTTCTGATGATATAGGATTAAAGCATTTTATTGCGGTCTTATCCTTTTTATCATCGTCATTATACATGACTGTTAATTTATCTTCACCTAAAGTTTGTGAGGAGTTGAATAACTCCCCACAAGTTAAGAAGCAAGCAGGGTAAGCGCATGCAAGCTGTGGCCTACCGGTTACCAGTTACGCGGCGAATTCGCCCGTAGTAACGGTAGTGCCGCGAGAGAGAGTGGTGCACTGAGCACCAGACAAGAACAAGGAGAGTCCGAGAGTGATAGCAATACAAGAGAGTGGCGAAGGGCCGTGGGCAGAAGGAAGTAACGGGACGGCACCGGACTTTGGACCCTGATATTGGTACCGTGCGCAGGGGGCGAAAGGTGGAAAGAGTGATAGCAATACAAGAGAGTGGCGAAGGGCCGTGGGCAGAAGGAAGTAACGGGACGGCACCGGACTTTGGACCCTGATATTGGTACCGTGCGCAGGGGGCGAAAGGTGGAACGGAAAAAACCGTAGACTTTGGACCAGGGGGCAAGGAGACGCCGATAACTAGCGGTAAATGGAGGCCTATATAAGCCGGCCGAGCGCAGGAAGCTGGATCAGTCGATTTCTACCAAGTCAACAAGTAACAGTCATCAAGTGAACCAGTAACCAGTGGAACAACGTTAAGGAGCAAGTAAAGCCGTGCGGAGTCATCAAGGAAACAAGATCGCTACGTCGAGACGTTCGGGACTTAGAGCTAAAGTCTCCGAATTGAGACACAGGTAGCTGAGGTCCTTACGGCATCACACGGCTAGGTCCAGGCGCTTTGTCACAACTTCTGATCGTCCTGCAGGAGCTGAACAAGGTCCTGGTGCGACTGGCCCGGAAGGACGCGCGTTTGTTCAGCTGGTGTATCGAAAGGCGTATGCGTTAAGAGCACAGCAGTCCACCGCTAGAGTCCCAGAACGGCAGCTTACCGAGTCGCCAACAAGGAGGGGAGCCTGCCTACAAGGACTGCATTGGCGAACTCCGGCGTATGCCTGATCGTCCTGCAGGAACTGTACAAGGTCCTGCTGCGAATAGCCCGGAAGGACGCGCGTTTGTTCAGCTGGTGTCTCGAAAGGCGTATTCGGTATCTCAAGTCGGCGAATAAAAGATCACTGTGTACTCCCAGTCTTCCGTGCGCTTTTCACTGATCAACGGGGCGGTCACGTATATATAAATTTGGTGGGACGAACACTTACATCTTCTGAGCTAGCCACACGGTATTCGTAGCGAGCAGATAACCAAAAAAATCAGTTCGTTACATCTGGCGCCCAACGTGATTGTTCCTGACAGTGAAAAACAGCGTTAAACAGAAATGGGGAAAAATTGGATCTATCTTCTCAAGAAGGAGGATTTCCCAAAGGTGGCAGCCAAGCTTGACATCATCCTGGAGGGCAAGTCGGACGACATGCGAAAAGCCCTTTCAGAGTATGTTACGAAGACAGGAATGGCGGAAATTTGGGCTGAGCTGGAGGAATTGTACGACAAACCAGGCTCGAGCGGCAAGTTACAAGTCCCAGACGCCGAACAGCTCATAGCTAGCCTGGGCGTGGAGAGCATGAAGGAGGCAGGAAGATCCAGGGGCCCAAGTCAAAAAAGAAGAACAGAACAGCAAAGGCCTAGCGCACCAGACTATGCAAAAGTCGCAAAGCAAGTCAGGGAATGGTCGTTCAAGTTTGACGGCACGGAGAAACCACTGAATTTTCTGGAACAAGTGGAATGGTCAGCACACACATACGGTTTGAACCTGAACCTCATTCCCCGAGCCATGCCTGAATTGCTGCAAGGCAAGGACCTAAAATGGTTCATATCAAACAATAAACACTGGAGGACATGGGGAGAGTTCAGCAACAGTTTTCAAACGTATTTCCTGCCAAGGGGTTTCTTCTCAAAGCTCGCAGATCAGGTCAAGCAAAGAAAACAGGGCTTTAGAGAGTCGTTCAAGGACTATATGGTTGACATGCAGACCATGATGAGACCACTCGGCTACTCCCCAAAGGAAACACTCGAACAGAAAAAGGAAAACTGCACGCCTGACCTGAGGATTTCCCTGAGGACGTATAAGATAGACGATCTAGAGTCTCTAATGGTGCTGGCTGACGAGTATGAAGAACTCGAGAAAGAGCGAGAAGCATTTATTCAAGAAAACAAATTCTCGCGAAGCAAAGCAACAGCACCACAACAAGTCACGTGTAGAAGGTGCGAAGAAGAAGGCGGACCCCAAGCACCTATCGACGGTCCAAGCCAATGGACTCCAAACGCCTACAACCACCAGAGCACGTTATGGAGACCACCCAATACCAATCAGAGACCACCCAGCGCAGCACCAAGAGCCCACAGGTCACAGACACACATCGTGAACCCACACGAAGCTTGTAGATGGTGTGGCGGTCACGGACATTGGGCAAGAGGATGCCAAAACCAGCGGCTGCTTTTCTGCTGGACCTGCGGCAAGGTGGGGGTTAGGAGTGTAGAGTGCTGCCAGAGATCGGGAAATGGCCCGCGATCCCAGCCGCAGAGTGGCGAGCAGGGGTCGCAAAGTGTTGTCTCTCCAAACTAACTGGCGAATTAATCGAAGAAGAGCAGCAGTTATCCGCAGCGGTACAGATTGGCAGAACCTCACACAAAGCCACAATCGACACTGGGGCAACAGCGAGCTTTATAAGCGAGGAGCTGGCGGAAATACTGGCTGCTTATGGAAAGATTACAAGGACGAGAAGGCAAGTTAGGTTGGCAGATGGCAGGTGCAGCGGGATAAACACGCAGCTCGAGGTGGAAATCGAATTCGGCAATAAGCGAATGCCCATGAGCCTGCTGATCCTACCAGGAGTGGTAGACTCGCTGGTGCTAGGATGGAATTTCCTCACAGGAGTCGGCGCCGAAATTAGGTGTGCACAACGGGTGGTAAGAGGAAAAATTGTCCGTGGCAGTGGTGCAAACCAACTCTGAGGAATGCGACGTTGAAAAATTCCTAGAGCAGGAGCTCGCGGAATTTCAAACAATGAGTGGAACATCCAACATAGCCGAGCACCGAATCAGCATGAAGGACGACAAACCAATCAAACAGAGATACTACCCGAAAAATCCAAAGGTTCAAGGGGAAATCAATGCGAAAGTCGACGAGTTGCTGGAGAAGGGATGCATAGAACACTCGAGAAGTCCGTACAGCTCCCCGATAGTCATGGTGAAGAAAAAGACAGGTCAGTGAAGGCTTTGTGTCGACTTTAGACAGATCAATGCCAAATCCATTAAAGATTCTTATCCGATGCCAAGGATAAATTATATATTGGACCAGTTGAGGGAGGCGAGGTACATAAGCAGTCTTGATTTGAAAGATGGATACTGGCAAATTCCTCTGGAAAAAAATAGCAGGCCATTCACGGCGTTCACAGTGCCAGGAAAGGGGCTTTTCAAGTGGAAAGTAATGCCATTTGGCTTACACTCCGCCTCGGAGACTTTCCAGAGAGCACTGGACCAGGTTATTGGACCGGAGATGTCACCACACGCGTTTGCATACCAAGACGACATCATCGTGATCGGACGCACACTGGAAGAACACAGTAGGAACCTGAGAGAAGTTTTCCGACGCCTTAAACAGGCAAACCTGAGGATAAATCCCGAAAAATGTCATTTCTTCAAAAGCGAACTGCTTTACCTGGGACACCGCGTTACGAACCAAGGAATCGGCACTGATCCCGAAAAAGTAGCAGCCATAGCCGAGCTGGAACCACCCACAAGCATCCGGGAACTGCGCCAATATTTGGGCGTAGCATCGTGGTACAGGCGATTCGTGCCTGACTTTGCGCGAATAGTAAAACCACTAAATTATCTATTGCGGAAAGGCACGAAATGGACATGGAATTCAGAGCACCAAGAAGCATTCGAGGAGGTGAAGGCAAGGCTAGTGGCCGATCCTGTTCTGGCATGCCCAGATTTCGATAAACCATTCGTACTGCAGACGGACGTAAGCGATTATGGTATAGGTGCAGTCCTGACGCAGGAAACTGAAAGCGGCGAAAAGGTCATTTCATATTTAAGCCGGACCCTGAATGGCGCGGAAAAGAACTATTCAACCAGCGAAAAGGAAGGACACCACTTCAAAGTGGTGACGGACCACATGGCGCTTAAATGGTTGAACAGCATCGAAAGTCCCTCAGGAAGAATAGCGAGGTGGGCTTCACCGAGACTCTGGATGCTATGAAAACCTCACTGTCGGGTCCGGCAAGGCACTGCCTCTTCGCCTAGCCACCTTTATCGCGGGCTTCCTAAGATCGGTCTGGATTGTGTCGGCAAGGTGTAGGGCCTAGCAGAAAGAACTGGATTCTGCCTCGTCGAAGGACTAGGTGGTTTGCAGACTTTACACCTGACTCCCATAGTCCTCCGAAGTCCGCCAATTCACCATTTATGTCTAGCAATATCCAGCGCGGTTCCGCTTGTTCACGGTGTCTCCTCTTTGACCGGGTCCAAGGATCGTTGTTCACCGATTGACCTTGTTGCCCTTGACTCCTCCGGCATTCTCGTCTCCGTCGCTGTTGCTTCATTCCTGCATCGGGACTTGTGGGGAGTTTTAAGATTCCTCACAACGTTACATATTAAAAGGCGCCCAGCGTGGGGAAAACTTAACTGTTATTTTCTACAAGGACAATAAATTGTCATTTGCAGATAGTAAGTTTGGCAACTCGTTGGTCCTTTGTTGGTATTCCTTTTTTTATGTTCTTCTATACCGCGTACGTATTAAGGACATGCAAAGCCACCGATCGATGAATCAAAATTTTAAGGACTCAAGACGAAATATTGTCATTAAGAAATAGCATTAAAGCGAAAAATAAGATATTTTTTAGGGCGAGAGCTATCAAACTGATTACGAAAAGAGAATTTTAACTCCCTGAATAATTTAATACTATTTTGTAATAAGAACGCGAAACTTTTGACTGCAGTAGGTTCCAGACGATTTATTTTGCGATAATTTGTGTCAAAACTTTTGCGAAAGAACGACGACGAAATGGAGTGGTTACTATGAAGTTCGATTGATCACTAACATTAATTTTCCAATAATTTCTTTTAAAACCTAACTTATGCTACGGTGGCGAGAGACTAGGCGAATTTGCAAGAGCGAACGGACGAAAGCTTTATTGGCTGCCGCTCTCGCCCTACAACTAGTGACTTCAAAATAAAAAGCGCCAAGTGCGCAAGCAACGCCCCCTCTGAAGGGACGACGTCCTTCAGCCCAGAACGGGCAACAGGGCCAGTCGGTGGACTGCTCGCCGATACTCCCCCCTCCTGCGTCCTGACGTCCGCCACGCGAACCTTGCTATCGGCGCCGGCGTGCACCGCTACCACTCGTCCTATCCTCCACTGCTGGGGCGGAAGTTTGTCTTCGGCGACGACGACAAGAGCTTCCACGACGATTTTAAGCTCCCCCTGGTGCGACTTGGACCGCTGCTGGAGGCTGGAGATGTACTCCCAGGACCATTGCTGCCGGAACCTGTGCCTGAGAGACGAGACACCTCGTCATCGTCGCAAGCAGGTCAGGCTGATCTGGTCCGGGAGCGCCGCTGATGGTGGGGCCAGAAGAGTGCCGCCGATGAGCAGATGACCGGGGGTCAGGACTTCGCCGTCGTTCGTGTCGCTTCTTAGTGCACCGAGGGTCCTGGAGTTGAGCCCGGCCTCCACGCTGGTGAGCAGAGTTCCAAGCTCCTCCGCGGTCAAGAGGTCTTGGCCTACCGTCCGAAGGACTAGGTGGTTTGCAGACTTTACACCTGACTCCCATAGTCCTCCAAAATACGGTGCTCTGGGCGCACCCCGCCTCTCCAGACGGGCTCGGAACTCACTCATGTGCCGATCTGCGACGAAGTTTGTGGCGTTGTCACACCACACCTTCTCCGGAATCCCGCGACGACTCATGCGGGAAACATATTCCTCCATGAATTCAAGTTACATCTTCTTCAGCGAAGGGTATGACGAACCAAGAGTGTTTGGGCCAGACTTGAACGGCAAACGAACCGTAAATCTACCGGACGACAATCTCTAAGTATTTTTCTCAAAGTGCTATTGACAGAGTTGTTGCTCAGGGGTATGGACTTTAGCCTTGGGAGGAAAGTCCTCCATAGACCATAATTTCGGCAGGGTTGTGTCAATTGACTCCAACACTTCCTCCTGGCAGCTGAATCGTACCATTTTTTCAGCCTTTACATTATTTTCAAAGGCACATCTCCCTGACACTATCCAGCCGAGAACTGCCTGAACTCCCCAGGCCCCTGCTTTATCTGGCCAATAGATAAAAGTTCAAAGAACGTATAAGCGCCGATAGGCATATCCATTTTTTAGGGCTTGAAGAAGAATGGATCTGCCAACTGAATAATTTCAGGCACCCCCCACCCGCTGTTGTTCACCGCTTGATCCGGATTATAACCAGAAATATTTTTCATAATCCAAAAATCGGACGACAACTGGCTTTTCCCAACTCTCGACTTCACAATCGCGCGTATTTTCTTTTGTGGCTTGGGCATTCTACCAAGGCCTCGCAAGCTCAGCCAATTCCGCAATCTTAATGGATTAAAAGGCGAAACTAAATCGAGCCCTAGCAGCTCTGCGCAAACTGCATTTGCCGGGTTCCACAGCTGCCAATTCTACATCCTTTGATATTATAAACAATGCGGATCTTTCTTTTAGATTTAGGAAACCTCGATTGCCAAATCTAGAGATTGCTCGTTTTCAAGGATCGTACTCAGAATGGCCGGACTTTATTGCAACTTTTACCACGGTCATTGAAAATTTACAATATTTGAAGTACTCTTTAGGCGGCGTGGCTTTGGAAACCATACGATCGCTCGAGCCCTCAAATGAAAATTATAAAAAGGCTTTAAATTTACTTATTAATCGATTTGATAATAAAGTTTTACACTTTCAGGCACACGTTCAGGCAATATTTGGTTTAAAAGGTGTCGAGAAGGGATCAGCTAAGGGTCTTCGGGAGCTCAGCGATTGGAAGAATTCGCATCTTCGAGCAATCCGTATCCTGGCCACTACGCAACAAATTCTGGATGGATTTCTCATTCATATCGTGACACACAAGCTGGATCAAAGGACCCGTGAAAAATGGGAAGATGATGTGTCAATCTCTGAGCTATCTACCTGGGATGCTATGGAGTCGTTTTTGGAGAAGAGGTGCCGGATGATGGAAAACTTGGAGCAAGCTGTGGTAATTCAAATACCACTCCATCAGTTGGGAAAAAGCATGCATAGATATAACCCAAGTGTACTGATTACGTCGGCTTCTAACTCAAACCATCCAATTTGCCTATTTTGCGATGCTAGAGATCATTATTTGCCAAAATGATCCCGATTTTTAAGTTTGAGTCCCAATCTTCGATATAGGGAAGCAAAGAAAGGCCATAGCTTGCAGCAATGTAAGTCAACTCATTGTAAACATTGTCGCATGAAGCACCATTCATTACTGCACATTATCCCAGAGTCATCCATACCATCGACCTCAGTTTCATCTCCATCATCCGACCCATCTATAAGTTCTCAGCCATTACCATCGACTTCTTCATCACTAGTGTCATGCTCATCTCCATTATCACAACCTAATCATCATTTAACGCACTCTCCACCACAAACCTTAAATACAATGCCAATGAATTACGTGCTGCTTCCAACTGCTATAATCTACGTAAAAAATAGAGTTGGTGCATTTATGCCTTGCCGATCAATATTAGATTCAGCTTCTCAGTTAAACTTTATTACTACGCGCCTAGCTAGCCAACTTAATTTGAAACTTAGACAATCGAACTCACTAATTTCTGGGATAGGGGAATCTTCCATGAACTTTGATAAGGCAGTCGATATTCTGGCGCAATCACGGGATGCAAGCTATCGTGCGTCATTCGCAGCTGTTGTAACGCATAGTATCACTGATTACCAGCCTAACTTCAATATAAATCATTTCAACCAGTCACAACGAATTGATCTTTTAATTGGCGCTGGTCTGTTCCTCGAAATAATCGCTAAAAGGAAAATTAATTTGGATAGCACCTTGCCCACGCTTCAAAACACCAAGCTTGGTTGGATAGTTTCTGGAGGGATGTCAAGTATGCTAAATCACAAATCACCACGCTTCAAAACACCAAGCTTGGTTGGATAGTTTCTGGAGGGATGTCAAGTATGCTAAATCACAAATCTGTCTTGGCTGCTATTGTCAAGGATCCTGCTAATCATTCAGATGATGACTCACTTGCTGCCGTAGTAACGCAGTTTTGGGAGATTGAAGACATTAGTTCAGAAAAACCATCGATGCTGGCCGAGGACTTACGATGCGAGCAGGCTGGAGAATGTTCAATATTCGGTTCGCCTTTTATCCACTTTAGGATTCGAATCTTTAGGTGTATCCTACTGTCTGGCCCGTCGTCGTTTTAAAAGTTTGTAATCAAAACTAAATAAAAACCCCAATCTGAAAGCGCAGTATTCGGCATTTTTACAGGAATACCTCAACTTAGGCCACATGTTACTCGCATTAAGGGATCCAGCAGTGCCACAATTTTTCTTGCCTCACCATTCTGTTCAGAAGCTTGAAAGCACTACCACTAAACTTCGTGTCGTCTTTGATGGTTCTGCAAAAACTACATCTGGGATAGCTCTAAACGACTTGCTTCTAGCAGGACCAACAATTCAGCAAAAAATCTTTAATATTTTGCTTCGGTTTAGATTCTTTAAAGTAGCTCTTTGTGGAGACATTTGCAAGATGTACCGCTGCGTTCGTGTTTCGAACCCTGATGACTTTTTGCAATGTATCATTTGGCGAGAGAACTCCCCAGATAAAATGAGTGTTTATAAACTAAACACAGTAACTTATGGAACCAAGTCGGCTGCCTTCTTGGCTATAAGAGCCATGCATCAACTCTCTTATGATGAAGAGGAATCATTTCCAGTTGGTGGCGATTTAGTTGAAGAGGTGAAAGAAATTCGTCATCAGGTAAAGGAGCTACTGGCGCGCGTCCACTTTCCGATCCGAATATGGTGTTCGAATGAAGCAAGCGCTCTCGAAGGAGAGTCTGATCGCGATAAAGAGCAATTGATTAAATTCCACGACGGATCAGCTATCGCCAAAGATTTGGGGTTGGTCTGGGATCCATCTTCGGATAATCTTCTCTTTAACTTTGCACAAATTTTATCAAGTCAACGAGCAACAAAACGGATTGTGTTGTATACAATTGCGAAAGTTTAATATCCGCTTGGTTTAATAGCACCCATTGTTACAAAATCCAAAACTTTTTTGCAAAAGCTATGGAGCACTAACATGGATTGGGACGACACACTGCCAGAGCCCCTTATTTTGTCATGAGGGGAGTTGACTTCTCAGTTGTCGATCGTCCAGATGCAATCGCAGGCTTTCGTCGAGATGCACGGATTCTGTGATGCTAGCACAGCAGCTTACGGCGCGTGCTTATATTTGCGGTCCGAGGCCAATGGCAACGCTGAAGCACATCTACTCTGCGCCAAGTCAAGAGTAGCTCCCTTAAAAGCTTTAACAATACCAAGATTATAACTTTCAGCAGCGTGTTTATTGGCTGAGCTTATCGTAAACGTTAAGGAAACCATAGGTTTTAATTGCAGCTTTCACTGCTGGTCGGACTCGTCTATTGTGTTGGCTTGGATTCGGCAGCCTCCGAGGGAGTTCAACGTATTTGTGTCTAATAGAATCGCGAAAATCCAGGAAATGACGAAAGGAATGACTTGGCATCGTGTTCCAACAGACTTGAATCCGGCGGATGTGGTATCGCGCGGATGTACCCCCAAAGAATTGCTGGAGCACTCCCTTTGGGCAAATGGACGTCCATTTCTACTGAAAGGAGCGTCGAACTGGCCCTCCCTATTTGATGCAGTAAAGAACCTTCTGGAACAAGTTCGACAAGTTGCAGCGTGTTTTCGCGTACATTTATCGGTTCATTTCAAATTGCAGAGCCAAATCATTACCTTCAACCATCTATCTTACCGTTGACGAGATCAGCTTCGGAACCGTTCTGCTTCTAAGGAGCATTCAACAGGTTCACTTAGCGGTGGAGTATGAGATTCTTAGCCAAGGCAAGCCTTGTCCTCCGAAGAGCAAGTTGATTTCTCTGAGGCCAATACTAAGCTCTGAGGGTTTAATTCGTGTTGGTGGAAGGCTTCAAAATGCAAGCTTGGACTACGAGGCTAAGCATCCGAGTATGTTTGGAGCAGACCGCCAGCACCTAGTCAAATGCTCATAGGTGTGCACTGCAAACGCAGGGCTGTTATGCAGCTTTGTTCTTCGTTTTTCTTATCTCGCTACATTTGTCGCGTTATCTATTCAGCTGAGCTACAGCGAAAACATGTACACAAATTTGAAGTTAAGCTTTCGGCAAGTCAGTTATACAAAATCGCTGCAACTCCGAGCACAGTTAATAAAATCAAGAAATAATTTCAATTGAACCTATCGTGCGTTTAATTTATATTTCTAAACTAAAGGTTGGCATTTTGGTTGTTTTCCCCATGAACAAAGGGCTTTGGGATAATTTTCTGCAGTGGCTTGAAAGGCCCTAACTGTTCCTAAAGCGTCTCCAGCTAAACACGAAATTAAATGATTGAAAATTTCAATATCGTGTAAAGTTTCATTTTTGTCAACGAAAGTTTCGAAAAGGCTCATAAAATTTTTAAATTCGGAGTGATTTTCGCTAAAAGTTGGGAGAGCAACGCTCGGAAACGGCATTCAGGCGGGCGCTTTGCTGGCGGAGCGGATTTCTCGATAATATTTTCTTTGCACTTATATTAAATCGAAATCAGCAAGGACTTTGTCATTACGGGTCTATCTTCCAACTCTTCGCGGTATACATCTTTTGTATCTTTCACTTCTATTTGGTTTTGCAAAAGTGAAGCATTTTCAATGTGCGTATCTATAATCTCTAATCGACACTCCAGCTCAACCGTATTAACAGATAATTTAGCTTCTTTTAAATGGCGATAAGTTCGGTTAAAACTTTTGATGCAAATATCTCGTTGGTGTTAAAGCTCTTCGATATCCTTAGTTGCCATTGCGTTATTTGTATTTATTTTGTTGGTATCAAAGAGGTGTTAAATATTTATTTTTATTAAATTATTTATTTGTCAAATAATCTAATAAAAAAATCAATGAGTAATATACCGATTACACACGTTGTAAGGGAGCTAAGTGCCGAGAAAAGTACAGATTAGATATCTAAACAGTATTTTTAAATTTTTTATATAAACCCTGTGGGAGAAATATGCCGCACGCACGCACTGGTACGCAATGGTACCGAATGAACGAACAAACGTTTAAGCAGACCAAATAGGGGCAGCGGTGTCGGTGTGCGTGTGTATGTGTACGCGGCTAGCGGCTCTTCCTAGGCAAATGCTATAATACACTGACCGATACCTAAGGGCAACGAATATAAAATCTTGACGCCGAAAGGCGCGCAAAAATTATGAAAAGCGCGGAAAAATTGGAAAAGCGCGGGAAAATTTTGAAAAGCGCGGGAAAATGTTTAGACAAACTGCGGCGAAAGTTTTTGCCGCTTATTTTTGATAACTACACTTTTCACAATTTGCACTTTTTTCCAGCGGTTTTATTTATACCCTAAATTGGTGCTCACTACGACGAAAATTGGGGGAATTAAGTTCGCACTAATTGGGTCGACGACGAGTATTTTATTTGCTTGTTTATGTGCCAAAGAGATTCACATATAATTCGAAATATATTATGTTAATTGCAGAATTTTGGTTGTTAGTAAATTTTTATTTCTTGGTTAGAATGCTCACTATCTAGCGATTTTTACACGAATGCAAAAAGTTGAAAGTTGGGCCAAAACACAATTGACAAAACGCCACAGAGTAAATTTAAACTTATTCCACTCTTTATCCTGGTTGGCCGACTCGATAATTGCAACTTCCTTTTTTACATCCATTTGGCGGCAGCAGCAAATGAAGCAAATAAAGTTGCAGCGGCGGAAGAACGTCTTGGGCAACAACCAAGAAACAATTTCCAACGACGAAATTTATCTGAAATTAATTTTTTGGCCGAACCGACACAAATAAATTGGTTTTGTGTTTTTGTAATTGTTATAGTTTTTCACCGAAAAAATTCGCGAACTCTACTGCGATCACGTCGGGGTCACCATGAAAAATTTAATACTATTTTGTATCTTGTATCGTGAAACTTGTGACTGTAGGTTTGAGCCGATGTATTTTGCGATAATTTGTGTAAAAACTTTTGCGAAAGTACGACGGCGAAATGGAGTGGTTACTATAAAGTTCGATTGATCACTAACTTTAATTTTCCAAAAATTTCTCTTAGAACCAAACTTATTCTACGGTGGCGAGAGACGAAAGCTTTATTGGCACCCGCTCTCGCCCTACAACTAGTGACTTTAAAATAAAAAGGCTCAAGTGCGCAAACACTCCCAATCGTACGAGTGACAAACGCTAACCGATAGAAATGAGTTCAGGTACACCACGTAAATGAATATATTTTAGATACATTATTTACATTGATCACTGCCTTACCAAAAGTTTAAAAAATATCGAGTGTGCAAAAATTTTTTTCTTCTCTTTCTTATTTTCATTTTTTTTCCGCACTGTATTACTTTACACAACTTTGTAAACAGAAATAATAATAATAAAAAACTTATCTTGTTGAAAGGAAACAACTTTATTTTTTTGATAAAGTTGAAGCGTAATTTATCATGGTAGCCACCGACGATTTCTGCTTAGTAGCATCCGGTAGGGATGATCCAATTCCAACAATCCTGAATGGTGTGTTCAAATCTTCACTTTGCTCAGTAGTGCTCAACAAAAAGGGCTGGGTGTCCCAAATAGTGTTAGCCCCAAAAGATCTGTGAAGAATTCACGTGGGTTGGGCATTACAACTAGAACATGATAAGATAGACAATACTAACGATGCCCATTCCAAGGGTATCAGACTCGCTACCGATTAAGACAAATTGATCCGCAATTTAGAGCGCCGGCACCAGCGTCAAAGGCCTAAGAGTCAGTCAAGTTTTATTTATAAAATTCATTTTATTCGCTGGATGCCGAATTAGGATAGAGAGAGGGGAAGAGTATAAGAGATCTCTAGTTTTAACACTTTCCCAAATTGCATCTAGTCGCCTTGGACCACGATCAGTCCCATTAAAAGCAATATGGCGGAGCGGAAAACTAAGAGTTTTAAATTAGTGCCGCACGAAAAGCAAAGGAAATCGGAAATCTAAAGATCAGTCGAAGAGTGCGGAACAACGGATAACTATAATTTTTTTTTGTGATTTTTTATTTGAAAAGAACCTGAGTGTATAAAAAAGGAAAAGGAAAGTTAGGTGATGGTTGAAAGGCTAGAAAAGGATTTAAGAATGAGAGGCCAAAGGCCTAGATTGCATTTGCGGCTGATCGCAACGTTACCAACAGTTTTCCGCTAAACCTAATTAACAGCAAGAAAAAGCCCAGGTGTTTTAACATCTACAACGGAACATTTCGTTTAACCATAAGGAAAAAAAATAAGGAATATTTGAAAAAATCAGCGCAAACATGAGTCTAAGGAAACACAACTCTATTCTGATCTGCTAATCATAATGTTTTAAAACTCCACGTACAGTAAACCATCAACGCTCATCGAAGAGGCCTCCATCGACGCTGCAGTTTGGGTGAGTGGAAACTGGGTGATTACCCAAATCAATTTAGAAATCAGCGGAGTGTGAAAAAGTAATATGAATATCAATTGGCACCGGACAAATCGCGTACAACCGAATTCCGAGTATAAGTAACCGATTCGCAGAAAAAAAAATGTAAACGCTAAGTAAATTACCCTTAATTAATTTTTTTTGTTACAATCAAACGCTAAATTTTAAAACCAAACCCATTATGTCTGCCCTATGAATATTTTGAGTAAACAAAAGATAAAACGAAATAACAACAACGCTCTTTAAAGTAGTAAAGATATTCACTAGAAAATGTACTTAATCTCCTATAACTAATTCGAGTACCTTTAGGTGGGTTTTCGTTTTAAGAAATGTTAAATGTTTGTAAGGCTATAGTTTTATTCATTACGTCCATGCCTAAAGAAGTTTAGCTAACGCGAGAAATTTGCATAGTATAAAAATGTATATATGGTGTTAAGTTTCTTGTTTAGCTTCCGTTTATTAAATATGAACCAATAAATTAACTGGCTTGTTTCCTGGATATGAGTTGAACGGATGGGGTAACTATTAAATAAGGCAATCTTTCCAATATTATATAGATCATCATACCCTCCCAAGGAATACAATTCCGCGAAACATAGTTAATCTCAAAGCTCGAATCGACCTTGCTGCCCTTGAATGCCAGTCACAAATTTTGGAATCTTATTTTAAGCATATTCTTCAAATTCAATGGCAGATCGAACGGCTGGATGCGGACGACGACGGCCGTCCTGAATTGGAGAACATATTCATTGAGGCAACAGAGAAGGACCTGTCAGAAGAAGCAAGTTTCTTCAATTCATCGGTAAATTACGCAACTGGGCACCATAATCGTTTATTGTCGTTAAAACAACCAAAGTTCGACGGGAAGTATGGTGACTATATAAAGTTTATCACTGCCTTTACTAGCAAGGTACATGATGACGCTTCAAATAAAAGCTGTTGACAAATTCAACTACTTGTTTAGCTGTTTGTCTGTAGCCGCTCTGATTGTCGTGGCCCCCTTTCAAGTGTCCGAAATCAATTATCCTAAGGCGTTAAAGAAGTTTAAGGAGCGCTACGATAAAAAGGTTTTGATTTTCATAGAGCATATTTCTAGCTTATTCGATATTCAAATGATGAAAAGATGTATTCCGCAGTTCTTCGTTTTATCTTGGATACCGTTTCCATGCTGCGTGAATCGTTGTTGTCGTTAGGAACTGAAGCAGAAGTTATGTTGTTTTATCTAGAAGTGATGCAAATTATCCTAGGATCGGGTTAAAAAAAAGAAGGTGTTTCCACTTGGGAGGATTGTTACCGCAGTTTAAGCCGTCACTGTAAACATTTGGAGAACAACGTTAAACGATCATCTGAAGAGACGCCAAAGGAAAGGCCCAAACAGAATAGGAGAGCCTTTGTTGCGGCACAGGGTGGTTGTAAAAAATGTTCTGCTACTAATCACGCTCTCACTCAGTGTCCTTCATTTAGTTCACTAGACTGGCAGGATAAATTTAATTTCATCAAGCAATCCGCTCTGTGCATAAATTGTTTGCGCACCGGACATTTGGCGAGCAGATGTCCAAGTAGATCGAGATGTCGCGTTTGTCAAGGTTTACATCACACTATTCTTCAAAGAACTGCTCATCAAGAGCAGATGTTGACCTTGCAGATCCAGGATTCTACATGCTTCACAAGATTGACTTCCTTCCTTGCCTGGTCAATACTGCACCTGGTTGGATCGTTGGCGGAAAGGTTTCTGATATTCCGCAATCACAAGACGTCACATGCAACATGGCACGTTCCACGGAGCTGCAAGATGCATTAGAAAGGTTTTGGCTAATAGATGAGTTTGGATTCGCACCAATTGTTTTACCGTAGAAGAGGAGGTAGGTGAACGGCATTTTTTGGCAAGCACAAAGTTTCTCACATCTGGACGGGTCCAAGTTTGCTTGCCTTTTAAAGATAACCCTCACAAGCTAAGTCTTTTGCAATAGCCAAATCCCAGATTCTGCAAAATGAACGCAGGTTGAACCGCAACCCGTTGTTAAGAGAGATGTACGAGAAATTCATGAAGGAATACATAGCTCTGAATCACATGCATTTGGCATCTGATTTCGACTCGCAGAAGACCCTTTATGTAATCCCGCATCATGGAGTCCTTAGATCAGAAAGCACGACTACTAAGCTGTGTGTTTGATGCATCGTGCAAAACAACGTCAAACCTTTTTTGAATGAGTTGATGATTGGGCCAAGCATCCAGCAAAATCTTATCTTAACATTTCTAGCCTTTCGCTTACATCGTCATGCACTTGTAGCTGATATCTTCAAGATGTATCGTCAGTTTGAAATATCACCAGGCGATCGTATGTATCAACTTGTTTGCTGAAGAGAATCCTCTGGAATTGTTGGAGCTCAAAACTGTCACGTACGGAAAGTCCTGCGCACCATTTCTAGAAATCAAAAGCATGAAATATTTTGCAGATCACTTCTCAAAGCAGTTTGCCATCGGAGCAGCCGTGCTTAAGGAAGAGCTTCATCTCAAGGCTACAGAGGTCACCAGCATACTTTCTAAGGATGGATTAAAGCTTGTAAAATATAACACAAGCTAAATAGAAAGCAACGGAGCAGAGTTTCAAGTCAAGGTTGATACCAAAGATGTAACGAAGACATTGGGTATGTCGTGGCAGCCAAAACTAGATGTGTTCTGTTTTAAGTACACACTACCTACAATCACTGTCATCACCAAGCGGAGCTTCGTACGATTTGCTAGAGCTCGTATCACGAGTCGTTATTCGATGCAAAATATTGGTCAAAGAATTGTGGATGAACCATCTAACTGGGACGATCCACTGCCCTCTGAGCTTCAATCCAAGTGGAAGAGAATCGAAGAAGATTAGCACAATCTTCCATCCATCGAAATTCCAAGATTTATTAACTCGTCAAAAAGAAATCTATCGGAAATACACGGGTTTTCAGATGGATCGCAGCGAGCTTATGGCTGTTGCCTATATCTACGAACAGACATCTGGACGGGTCCAAGTTTGCTTTCCTTTTAAAGAGAACCCTCAAAAGTTAGGTAAATCTTTTGAAATTTCCAAATCCAGGTTTCTGCTATATGAACGTAGGTTGAAACGCAACCCATTGTTAAGGGAGATGTTCGTGAAATTCATGAAGGAATACATAGCTCTGAATCACATGCAATTGGCATCTGATTTCGACTCTCAGAAGACCCATTATGTAATCCCGCATCATGGAATCCTTAGATCAGAAAGTACGACTACCAAACTTCGTGTTGTTTTTGATACATCATGCAAAACAACGTAAAACCTTTCTTTGAATAAGTAGTTGATAGTACAGCAAAATCTGATCTTAACACTTCTAGCCTTTCGCTAATATCGTCATGCACTTGTAGCTGATATCTTCAAGTTTAAATCAACACTAATTATGGCAAAGTCTAAAGTGGCCCCATATCCAGAAGAAGACCTTTTTCAACAAAATCCAGCAGCGCAAGGAAAACAAGATTTTAGAACCCGCATTTCAAAAACTAAATCCATTCCTACCAGCGACTGATGGATCGAACCGTTCTATTCTTCTTCCAAAGGATCATTGCTTAACATTGAAATTTGTTTGAATTTCTGCACCGGCAGCACATTCACGCTGGACCAAAGGCTCTCATTGGAATCCTGCGACTCCAGGCTTGGATTGTAAACGCCAGAGAAATCGTTCAAAAGATTCTTTAGTTATTTTTTCTTTTTTTAAAGCAAGCAGCGAGCAGCTTCGCGGCCAACGCTTATGTATCTAAATATATATATTAATGTATGCATAAGTGTATATACAGGGTTGCCCATATTCGACGGACCCATGTTTTTTTTAAAAAATCAAAGAAAAAAATAAAAATTTGTCGGTTGGCAATCTTAATCATTTAATTTGTTCCAAGTAGATTTGTTTACATCAATAGCGGCTATTTCTTCACGAATGTTGTCCTTGAGCTCTTCTAGGGTCCTTGGCTTGTTAACGTAAACCTTTGACTTCAAATATCCCCACAAGAAGAAGTCAGGCGGCGTCAAATCGGGCGAACGCGGTGGCCAGTCCAAATCACCACTTTTCGACATCAAACGGCCCGGAAACAATTTCTTCAGAAAATCGATTGTTATGCGACTTGTGTGCGGTGGAGCGCCGTCTTGTTGAAACCAGAACTGCCTCATACGCTTTCGACGAATAATTGGCATCACAAAATTGGTCATCATGTCGCGATAACGCTCCTGGTTGAGAACGGCGTTTTTGGGATGTTCTTGGGGACCTCTCAACACTGGCTCGTACGGCAGCGATATTCTCGTCCGATCGCCTTGGTCGACTTTTATTTGGCCTCTTCGGATTAGAAAGAGCCTCACCAGTCGTAAATTTTTCGTATAAACGCTTAATGGTGTTCTTAGAAGGCGCACTTTTCACATTTTTTAATTTATTAAAAGCACGTTGAGTTTTCACAATTGATTTGTTCTGTTGAATGTAAATTTCAACTATTTCAGAGCGCTCGCGTGGCGTGTATTGTTCCATGGTAAAAATCTGCTTGTCATTAAGCGATCTGGCATCTCTGTCAAAAGTTATGGCGTCGTCAGATGGGTCCGTCGAATATGGGCAACCCTGTAGGCGACGCAAGCAGCGGCCGCGCACATGGTAACCGAATGATCGGCCGCGCATTCAGCATTTTGGATGGGTCGAATTACTTCGCACTTGAAGTGCTGTGAATATTGCAGTGATATAAGTGGAACAGTGTGTACCCGATATGTGAGCATACTACATCTCAATCCTTTTGAAAAATAACGTAATGGAGTAATTTTTATTTAATTATTGTGTTATATGTATAATATATATATGTATGTTTATAAAAATTAAAAAACTTTCTTTTATTATTATTTTTTTTTAGTTAATATAGTAAATATTATAAAAGTTTGTAAAATCACAAATTGAAAAATTTATGCGACTATTTCTTATTATTTATTATCATATATATTTTTTTGTATTTATTCATTATTATATTACATTTTTAGAAAAGAAAAACTTGGTGTAATTTTATTTTGCTCTAATTATTGGCCATCCTACAAAATATATTTTAAAATTTTTTTTATGTATCCTTGTAAAGTGTCTGAGTTTTTTTATATGCCTGTTCTAATTTAAATTTAGATTCCTTAGCATAATTTTCTATATTATATAATGGTTCCATTCTTTCTATGCTATTGAAATGGTTTGTTAAGTTTGAAGTTTTTCAAAATCTAGTTCGTATGGACAATAATCATTTACCATAGAGGGGGTTGTGCTAAAGCATCCCAAACTGTTTAATCAACCGTGATGTATGAGCGTATGAACTCGTTAAGTTTTAATGTTTTATTGCCAATTTTCTTGAAATTATCTTTTGAAACGTGTTCAAAGATATTTTCACACGGTGCCACATTGAGTTGGCTAATTTTATGTATACCGGCTTGCGTCTTAAGAAATCGCTAACATCATATCTTGCAGTAATTTTTTTCCATACTTAAATACATACAAATTTTTTTTGTGCAAGGTCACTACTTTACGTACTTCGTCATTGTTTATGACTCCGTATACGTTTGGCTTTGAAGCTTTTTCTATAGATTGCCTAGGCAAGTCTATTCCTTATTCTCCTGCGCAGGATTTCTGTCTACTTTGGTATCTTGTAGTGACTTTATTTCCGGTTATATTTTGTAGTTCTTTGATGGTTATTCTTGATAACGCATCAGCTACATAATTGTCTTTTCCTTTAAATTTTCAACGTGTCAGTTTGGAACTTGGGGTAAAGGCTCTTGTTGCATATGCGATGGAAAGTTGGAATCCGTTATAGTTTTGAGTTAAAACGGTTCCACATGCTTGTTTACTTGCATCAGTAATTAAACAAAATTCTTCACTGAAATCGGGGTATTGTAGCAAGGTAGGTTCCATAAGTTTTGTTTTTAAATATTTGAACGCGTTTTGGCATTCAGCTGTCCATTCAAAAGGAACATTCTTTTTACATAATCGAGTTATGTGGAGGGCTGGATAATTCAGTATGACAAGAAATATGATCCTGTATTCCTTTATATGTGCACTTATGACCTAGAAAAGTCACCTTGTATTTCCTACATTTCTCAAAAACGTCTGTTAAGTTTGTAAGCATATGTTTTCCGAGCAACCTAGAACTATTAAATTATCCATATAAAGGAATGCTTGTGAAGGTTCAAGTCTAGAGAATGCAATAGGCATCAATCTCTGAAATGAATTTGGCGCTATTTATAAAAAAAAGGTAATCGCGTGAAGCGATACGAGCCATTGCTCGTTAAAAAAGGACTTATATCTCTTGAGCTTTTTTCGAGTTCTATTTGGTGAAATCCTGACATTAAATCAAGACATGAAAAGTACGATAGTCAATTACTAATCGCCACTTCTTATCTTCGGAACCTGGAGCTGATTTTTAAGGGACAAGCAGTAATGGTCCATTGTATTCAGATACAGAGGGTTCGACTATACCGTCGGTGATTAATTTTTCGACTTGCTTTTTAATTTCGTTCACCTGACTATGTGGGTTTCTATAGTTTTTTATGTATACGGGTTCATCATCAATTTTTTTATTTCAGTTTCTGTTTGTACAAATTATTTGTGATAATTGGTTCGGATTCTAATCCGAATATGTCATTTAATTTTTGACATAAATTTGAGAGTTGTGATTTGAATTGTGGGGAAATTTTTGACAATTGGGATAATACAGACTTTTCTCTATTTTCTTTGTTTCCTTCAACTACATCTTAGTTCAAAAGTGATTCATATGATAAATTATTCGCACTGACCACTTTATCTTCGTCTGTTGTATTCCGTAGACTTATGAAGGCATTTTGTGTTGTAGCTATGGTACTTGTTGGAATTGGAATTAATACACTGTCCTCTTTTGAAATTAATTTTATTTGTCTAATGACTTGTAATATTGCTGGCAAAAGAATTGAGTTATTGCCAGAACTGTATTCTATTGGAACATAAATTGGAAATTTTAAATTGTTTGGTCCTATTATAAGCCAATCTTCAGATGGCTGAAAATCTAATTGACAGTTGTATTTTTTAACGAAACCAATTCCTAATATGCCATTACAAGGCTAAGTGTAAGTCTACGATATGAAAATCGTGTTGAATTATATACTTGGTAGTCTGTATTTCAATTGATGTTAAGCCTTTGGGTTTAGTAATTTCTTGGCTTATTCCCGTAATATATCCGAAATATATAAAGACAAGTTCTTTTCCGGTAGCCACATGGGTGAATGAGACGAATATATTCTGGCTGATATTAATAGTATGAACTATTACGTTCTCTACTGTTGAGCATTTAAAGGGGCTTGGGAGTTGCCGAATTGTCATTGTCTTACATTATTTGTGTTGTTGTTATTGTAGCCTCTGCTCGAGTTGTCACGGCCCCTTGAGTTTCCTCTGTAGTTGCCGCGACCATTGTTATGGTTGGTATTGTTGTAGTAACTATTATTGTTACTACGTCCATGAAAATTACCTCTATAGCATCCGCGTCAGCGGTTTCCGCCACGCTATTTATAGTTGTTGTAGTAAAGGACCGAGATTGGTTGTCCAGTTGCTTCTGTGCAACTGTTTACGAATTTTGAATTTTGAAACGGCGTCATTTATTATGTTGAAATTGCCGGCTTGCATGATAAGTTTTACCTTATCAATCGTGCAGTTTTTAGTCATTGCTTTTACTGCGTGCTGTGTGGAATAACTTCTTGCTAGTTCTAGTGTTAAGCTGTCTGTAATGAACGCTCTTTCTATGCTCAATCTCTGATGTGTTCGCCTTTTATAGACTCTATGCGGTATTAAGAGTGGTAGGTACAGAGATATCTAAATTAAATTTTTTTTTAGCGATATTAGATTTTCTCTGAGCCTTTTCAAAAATTTTGATACTCTTGAAAAATGATCACCATTTAATTTTTCCCGTTGCCCATGTGTTTATATATTGGTCGGTTTTGATTAAGAGATTTCTAGGATTTATCAAATTCTATATTTATTTTATTCAATTTCGAATACAAATCGTTCCATTCCATGGCAAAATTATCTATGTAATTTTACCATAAGGATCGTGGTTTCAACGAGTAAAGGATGGTAATCCACGACCTGCTTTACTGAGACGTATGGCAAAGTATATAGGATTAAACCCTTTAATGCAAGCAAACAAAGGGCTGAATTCCAAATTGTACTTTTCCATATATTCATATTCAAATTCAGTAATAGTAATGAAGGTTTTATGACAATGAAGCATGGTTAATGGACGCGTTCTAAATTCTGGGTCTTTAATAATTATTACATCAAGACAGCTATCCGATTCTATATATATTCATATATATTTATATTCAAATTCAGTAATGGTAATGAAGGTTGTATGACAATGAAGCATGGTTAATGGACGCATTCTAAATTCTGGGTCTTTAAAAATTATTACATCAAGACAGCTATCCAATTCTATAGTATTAAATGCCATAATTAAAAAGAAAATTTTTTTTTTCCTTTTTTTTTTTGTTTGACGATTATTCTGATTTAAATCTTGTTAAAATCATTTGCCTTAATTATGTTAGACGAAGTTGTAGGGCCATATTAATTGTTTTTAGAAATTAGGTATTTGGTGTCTGTACCAAAATACCGAAGTCCGTTTCAATTGATTCTACCCGAATGCCTAAAATGTTTCTTAATTTTGATATTTTTTGAGTTACAGTTTATTGCCTTTATCGCAGGCTCCCTAAGTTTAATCCGGATTGTGTCGGCGAGGTGTATCGCCTAGCAGGTAGAACTAGGTTCGACTTCTTCGCCCAGCCACTTTTATCGCAGACTCCACGCAATGACTCCCTGAGCTCGATTAAACCACGATCTAGCACCCGTTGGATCTCAGCGTTGTAGTCTCAGCCTTGTAGACTCTCAGTCGTTCGGCGTCCCGACTTTGCGATCTTGATCCTGGTACTCGGCACTTGATAAACTTGCTACTGGTCTCGCTCTGATTCTCGCACTATTACTTCCTGGTGCGCTGCGCTTGCGCCGCCTTTTAATAGCCGGTGATGGTCCCGTTATTTCCCTTCTCCAGCTCGCGTGATGGGTCCAAGGTCCACTGCCGCACCGTTAGTTCACTGTGCGTCCTCTTTGTGCGGGTCCGAAGTCCGCCAATTTACCGTTCGAAATTGTTGTTGAGGGTCCAATGTCCAGCGCGGTACCGTTAATTCACAGTGTCTCCTCTTTGCTCGGGTCAAAAATCCGTTGTTTACCGTTTGACCTTGTTGCCCTTGACTCCTCCGGCATTCTTGCCTCCTTCGCTGTTGCTAGGCAGCTCTCCTGCATCGGAATATGTGGGAAGTTTTAAGACTTACAACATGTCACGGTCGCCATGTAGAGTTATTATATATATATTGGGTTTATTAATCCGTCTATTCAGATCTGCAGTCATTTCTCGAATGTCCCACTTGACTTAAGAATAAATTGGCTTGGCTTACAATTGACATAGCTGCGCGAGCAGCGCTGCTGCCAACGCTTATTTATCTAAATATATATATTAATGTACGCATAAGTGTATATAGGCGGCGCAAGCAGCGGCCGCGCATGAGAGAGAGTGTTATGCTCACATGGTAACGGAATGATCGGCCGTCCATGCAGACATGCCGGCTCAGCGTTTAGGATGTTCATAACATTGTTATGTGGGTCGAATTACTCCGCTCTTGAAGTGCTGGGAATATTAGGACATACACAAATGCCACAATGTTGCAGTGATATAAGTGGTACAGTGTGTACCCGATATGTGAGCAAACTACAACACTAAAAATAACCTTTTAAATTTATAACCAATATGCGTTATGCGCTATGCTACAAAATGCTACTTTAAGACGGCTTAAAATTTTTATTTACTTAAATAAATTATATTAAATTGTAAAGCTTAGTTTGTTTTTTTTCTAAGCCTTCGGAATCTTTTTAAACAATGATGGGTGTAAAACAACACTTCGTTTTTCTCATGAAATCGCTTAAGCAAGCCCTTTTCCTTCTCGCTTCTCACAAAAACATATATTTCTTTCTTCTTTTTTCATGTATAGATTTTAAGCCCAATTGTCTTCCTGGTGAATTTTAAATTGTATTTTTAAAAAATGTAGACGCTAACCAAATTACGCTTAATAAATTTTTTTTTACAATCAAAAGCTAAATATTAAAACTAAACCCATTATGTCTGCCCTATGAATATTTAAAGCAAACAAAAGAAAAAACGAAAAAACAACAACGATTACTACTCGATATTTGGTTTGATGTTTTTCGGTCTTTAAAATAGTAACGGCATTCACTAGAAAATGTACTTAATCTCCTATAACTAATTCGAATAGGTGGGTTTTCGTTTGAAAAAATGTTTAATGTTTCTAAAGGCATAGCTTTATTCTCTTTTTTTCATGCCTAAGGATATTTAGCTAGCGCGAGAAATTTTAATAGATAAATTGTATATATGGGGACTAGTTTCTTGTGTAGTTTCTGTTTTTTATATATGAACAAAAATATTTACTGGATTAGGGAATCTTTCCAATATTATATATGGCCAAACGAAGATTTAATGGTAGGGTGGGTACAGAGGTCATGTTGCTGTAACATCTGTGCAACCAGTCAGGGTCTGCGTAAACAACAAACAAACTCTTTACTATTATTTTTTGATCGCACCGTTAGTTCACGGTGAGTCCTCTTTGTGCAGGCCCGAAGTCCGCCAATTCACCGTTCATTTCTAGCAATGTCCAGCGCGGTACTTTTATTTCACGGTGACCTCCTTTTTGACCGGGTCCTAGATCCGTTGTTCACCATTGACCTTAGTGGCCTTGACTCAACTGGCTTTCCCCTTCGCTGTTGCTATGCAGCTCTCCTGCATCGGGATTTGTGGGGAGTTTTAAGACTCCTCACAACGTTTCATATTAGAAGACACCCAACCTGTGGAAAACTTAACTGTTTTTTTAAAAGGCCAATAAATTAAGTTTAAGTTTGGCTACTTGTTGGTCCTTTGTTGGTCTTCTTTTTTTCTGTTCTTTTAAACCGCGCTTATACTAAGGACATGCGAAGCCACCGGTCGATAACAGGAATCAAAATTTTGAGGACTCAATTCGAAATATTGACATTAAACAATAACATTAAAGCGAAAGAGTAGATATTCTTTGGAAAGAGAGCTGTCAAACTGATTACGAAAAGAGTAATTTAACTCCCAATCGTACGAATCATAAGCGCTTACCGATAGAAACGAGATGAGGTACACCAGGTAAATGAATATATTATAGATAAATTATATAAATTGATCACTCCCTTACCAAAAGTTTAAAAAATATCGAATGTGCAAAAATTTTTTTTCTTCTCTTTCTTATTTTCATTTTTTTTCCGCACTGTATTACTTTACACAACTTTGTAAACAGAAATAATAATAATAAAAAACTTATCTTGTTGAAAGGAAACAACTTTATTTTTTTGATAAAGTTGAAGCGTAATTTATCATGGTAGCCACCGACGATTTCTGCTTAGTAGCATCCGGTAGGGATGATCCAATTCCAACAATCCTGAATGGTGTGTTCAAATCTTCACTTTGCTCAGTAGTGCTCAACAAAAAGGGCTGGGTGTCCCAAATAGTGTTAGCCCCAAAAGATCACGTGGGTTGGGCATTACAACTAGAACATGATAAGATAGACAATACTAACGATGCCCATTCCAAAGGGTATCAGACTCGCTACCGATTAAGACAAATTGATCCGCAATTTAGACCGCCGGCACCAGCGTCAAAGGCCTAAGAGTCAGTCAAGTTTTATTTATAAAATTCATTTTATTCGCTGGATGCCGAATTAGGATAGAGAGAGGGGAAGAGTATAAGAAAACTCTAGTTTTAACACTTTCCCAAATTGCATCTAGTCGCCTTGGACCACGATCAGTCCCATTAAAAGCAATACGGCGGAGCGGAAAACTAAGAGTTTTAAATTAGTGCCGCACGAAAAGCAAAGGAAATCGGAAATCTAAAGATCAGTCGAAGAATGCGGAACAACGGATAACTATAATTTTTTTTTGTGATTTTTTATTTGAAAAGAACCTGAGTGTATAAAAAAGGAAAAGGAAAGTTAGGTGATGGTTGAAAGGCTAGAAAAGGATTTAAGAATGAGAGGCCAAAGGCCTATATTGCATTTGCGGCTGATCGCAACGTTACCAACAGTTTTCCGCTAAACCTAATTAACAGCAAGAAAAAGCCCAGGTGTTTTAACATCTACAAACGGAACATTTCGTTTAACCATAAGCAAAAAAAAATAAGGAATATTTGAAAAAATCAGCGCAAACATGAGTCTAAGGAAACACAACACTATTCTGATCTGCTAATCATAATGTTTTAAAACTCTACGTACAGTAAACCATCAACGCTCATCGAAGAGGCCTCCATCGACGCTGCAGTTTGGGTGAGTGGAAACTGGGTGATTACCCAAATCAATTTAGAAATCAGCGGAGTGTGAAAAAGTAATATGAATATCAATTGGCAGCGGACAAATCGCGTACAAAACGCTAAACGCTAAGTAAATTACCCTTAATTAATTTTTTTTGTTACAATCAAACGCTAAATTTTAAAACCAAACCCATTATGTCTGCCCTATGAATATTTTGAGTAAACAAAAGATAAAACGAAATACCAAACAACGCTCTTTAAAGTAGTAAAGATATTCACTAGAAAATGTACTTAATCTCCTATAACTAATTCGAGTACCTTTAGGTGGGTTTTCGTTTTAAGAAATGTTAAATGTTTGTAAGGCTATAGTTTTATTCATTACGTCCATGCCTAAAGAAGTTTAGCTAACGCGAGAAATTTGCATAGTATAAAAATGTATATATGGTGTTAAGTTTCTTGTTTAGCTTCCGTTTATTAAATATGAACCAATAAATTAACTGGCTTGTTTCCTGGATATGAGTTGAACGGATGGGGTAACTATTAAATAAGGCAATCTTTCCAATATTATATAGATCATCATACCCTCCCAAGGAATACAATTCCGCGAAACATAGTTAATCTCAAAGCTCGAATCGACCTTGCTGCCCTTGAATGCCAGTCACAAATTTTGGAATCTTATTTTAAGCATATTCTTCAAATTCAATGGCAGATCGAACGGCTGGATGCGGACGACGACGGCCGTCCTGAATTGGAGAACATATTCATTGAGGCAACAGAGAAGGACCTGTCAGAAGAAGCAAGTTTCTTCAATTCATCGGTAAATTACGCAACTGGGCACCATAATCGTTTATTGTCGTTAAAACAACCAAAGTTCGACGGGAAGTATGGTGACTATATAAAGTTTATCACTGCCTTTACTAGCAAGGTACATGATGACGCTTCAAATAAAAGCTGTTGACAAATTCAACTACTTGTTTAGCTGTTTGTCTGTAGCCGCTCTGATTGTCGTGGCCCCCTTTCAAGTGTCCGAAATCAATTATCCTAAGGCGTTAAAGAAGTTTAAGGAGCGCTACGATAAAAAGGTTTTGATTTTCATAGAGCATATTTCTAGCTTATTCGATATTCAAATGATGAAAAGATGTATTCCGCAGTTCTTCGTTTTATCTTGGATACCGTTTCCATGCTGCGTGAATCGTTGTTGTCGTTAGGAACTGAAGCAGAAGTTATGTTGTTTTATCTAGAAGTGATGCAAATTATCCTAGGATCGGGTAAAAAAAAAGGAGGTGTTTCCACTTGGGAGGATTGTTACCGCAGTTTAAGCCGTCACTGTAAACATTTGGAGAACAACGTTAAACGATCATCTGAAGAGACGCCAAAGGAAAGGCCCAAACAGAATAGGAGAGCCTTTGTTGCGGCACAGGGTGGTTGTAAAAAATGTTCTGCTACTAATCACGCTCTCACTCAGTGTCCTTCATTTAGTTCACTAGACTGGCAGGATAAATTTAATTTCATCAAGCAATCCGCTCTGTGCATAAATTGTTTGCGCACCGGACATTTGGCGAGCAGATGTCCAAGTAGATCGAGATGTCGCGTTTGTCAAGGTTTACATCACACTATTCTTCAAAGAACTGCTCATCAAGAGCAGATGTTGACCTTGCAGATCCAGGATTCTACATGCTTCACAGGATTGACTTCCTTCCTTGCCTGGTCAATACTGCACCTGGTTGGATCGTTGGCGGAAAGGTTTCTGATATTCCGCAATCACAAGACGTCACATGCAACATGGCACGTTCCACGGAGCTGCAAGATGCATTAGAAAGGTTTTGGCTAATAGATGAGTTTGGATTCGCACCAATTGTTTCACCGTAGAAGAGGAGGTAGGTGAACGGCATTTTTTGGCAAGCACAAAGTTTCTCACATCTGGACGGGTCCAAGTTTGCTTGCCTTTTAAAGATAACCCTCACAAGCTAAGTCTTTTGCAATAGCCAAATCCCAGATTCTGCAAAATGAACGCAGGTTGAACCGCAACCCGTTGTTAAGAGAGATGTACGAGAAATTCATGAAGGAATACATAGCTCTGAATCACATGCATTTGGCATCTGATTTCGACTCGCAGAAGACCCTTTATGTAATCCCGCATCATGGAGTCCTTAGATCAGAAAGCACGACTACTAAGCTGTGTGTTTGATGCATCGTGCAAAACAAAGTCAAACCTTTTTTTGAATGAGTTGATGATTGGGCCAAGCATCCAGCAAAATCTTATCTTAACACTTCTAGCCTTCGCTTACATCGTCATGCACTTGTAGCTGATATCTTCAAGATGTATCGTCAGTTTGAAATATCACCAGGCGATCGTATGTATCAACTTGTTTGCTGAAGAGAATCCTCTGGAATTGTTGGAGCTCAAAACTGTCACGTACGGAAAGTCCTGCGCACCATTTCTAGAAATCAAAAGCATGAAATATTTTGCAGATCACTTCTCAAAGCAGTTTGCCATCGGAGCAGCCGTGCTTAAGGAAGAGCTTCATCTCAAGGCTACAGAGGTCACCAGCATACTTTCTAAGGATGGATTAAAGCTTGTAAAATATAACACAAGCTAAATAGAAAGCAACGGAGCAGAGTTTCAAGTCAAGGTTGATACCAAAGATGTAACGAAGACATTGGGTATGTCGTGGCAGCCAAAACTAGATGTGTTCTGTTTTAAGTACACACTACCTACAATCACTGTCATCACCAAGCGGAGCTTCGTACGATTTGCTAGAGCTCGTATCACGAGTCGTTATTCGATGCAAAATATTGGTCAAAGAATTGTGGATGAACCATCTAAACTGGGACGATCCACTGCCCTCTGAGCTTCAATCCAAGTGGAAGAGAATCGAAGAAGATTAGCACAATCTTCCATCCATCGAAATTCCAAGATTTATTAAGTCGTCAAAAAGAAATCTATCGGAAATACACGGGTTTTCAGATGCATCGCAGCGAGCTTATGGCTGTTGCCTATATCTACGAACAGACATCTGGACGGGTCCAAGTTTGCTTGCCTTTTAAAGAGAACCCTCACAAGTTAGGTAAATCTTTTGAAATTTCCAAATCCAGGTTTCTGCTATATGAACGTAGGTTGAAACGCAACCCATTGTTAAGGGAGATGTTCGTGAAATTCATGAAGGAATCACATGCAATTGGCATCTGATTTCGACTCTCAGAAGACCCATTATGTAATCCCGCATCATGGAATCCTTAGATCAGAAAGTACGACTACCAAACTTCGTGTTGTTTTTGATACATCATGCAAAACAACGTAAAACCTTTCTTTGAATAAGTAGTTGATAGTACAGCAAAATCTGATCTTAACACTTCTAGCCTTTCGCTAACATCGTCATGCACTTGTAGCTGATATCTTCAAGTTTAAATCAACACTAATTATGGCAAAGTCTAAAGTGGCCCCATATCCAGCAGAAGACCTTTTTCAACGAAATCCAGCAGCGCAAGGAAAACAAGATTTTAGAACCCGCATTTCAAAAACTAAATCCATTCCTACCAGCGACTGATGGATCAAACCGTTCTATTCTTCTTCCAAAGGATCATTGCTTAACATTGAAATTTGTTTGAATTTCTGCACCGGCAGCACATTCACGCTGGACCAAAGGCTCTCATTGGAATCCTGCGACTCCAGGCTTGGATTGTAAACGCCAGAGAAATCGTTCAAAAGATTCTTTAGGTATTTTTTCTTTTTTTTAAAGCAAGCAGCGAGCAGCTTCGCGGCCAACGCTTATGTATCTAAAAATATATATTAATGTATGCATAAGTGTATATACAGGGTTGCCCATATTCGACGGACCCATGTTTTTTTTTTTAAAAATCAAAGAAAAAAATAAAAATTTGTCGGTTGGCAATCTTAATCATTTAATTTGTTCCAAGTAGATTTGTTTACATCAATAGAGGCTATTTCTTCACGAATTTTGTCCTTGAGCTCTTTTAGGGTCCTTGGCTTGTTAACGTAAACCTTTGACTTCAAATATCCCCACAAGAAGAAGTCAGGCGGCGTCAAATCGGGCGAACGCGGTGGCCAGTCCAAATCACCACTTTTCGACATCAAACGGCCCGGAAACAATTTCTTCAGAAAATCGATTGTTATGCGACTTGTGTGCGGTGGAGCGCCGTCTTGTTGAAACCAGAACTGCCTCATACGCTTTCGACGAATAATTGGCATCACAAAATTGGTCATCATGTCGTTTTAAGGAATGTTTAATGTTTGTAAAATTTCAGATTTATTCTATTATTTCCATGCCTAAAGAAGTTTAGATAACGCGAGGAATTTTCATAGAACAAAAATTTATATATATAGTATTAAGTTTCTTGTTTAGCTTCCGTTTATTAAATATGAACCAATAAATTAACTGGCCTATTTCCTGGATATGAGTTGAACGAATGGGGTAATAATTTAATTAGGGAAATTTTCAAATATTATATATGGCTTAAAGAAGATTCAATGGTAGGGTGGGTATAGAAGTCTTGTTGCTGTAACATCTGCGTAAACAACAAACAAACTCTTTACTTTTTTTGATCGGGTCCAAGGTCCCCTGCCGCACCGTTAGTTCACGGTGAGTCCTAATCACCGTTTATGTCCAGCGCGGTACTGTTATTTGACCGGGTCCAAGATCCGTTGTTCACCATTTGACCTTGGTGCCCTTGACTCAACTGGCTTTCCCCTTCGCTGTTGCTAAGCAGCTCTCCTGCATCGGGATTTGTGGGGAGTTTTAAGACTCCTCACAACGTTACACCTTTTCTACAAACCCAATAAATTAAGCGTCAGGTTGTCGTTTGCAGATTGTAAGTTTGGCAACTCGTTGGTCCTTTCTTGGTCTTCTTTTTTTCTGTTCTTCGAAACCGCGCTTATACTAAGGACATGCGAAGCCACCGGTCGATAACAGGTATTAAAATTTTGAGGACTCAATTCGAAATATTGCCATTAAACAGTAACATTAAAGCGAAAGAGTAGATATTCTTTAGGGAGAGAGCTATCAAACTGCTTACGAAAAGAGTATTTTAACTCCCAATCGTACGAATCATAAGCGCTTACCGATAAATGAATATATCAAAGATAAATTATATAAATTGCCTTACCGAAATTTGAAAAAAAATTTTAAGTGCAAATGTTCTTTTCTTTTCTTCTTTTTTCGACCAGAAGTTCATTTTCCAAACAGACGACAGAGACGTCGGCTTCGGCGTAGTTTTATCACAGGGCTCCGAAAGTCAAGAAAAGGTCACACCATACGTCTAGCCCTTGCGGAACAGAACTACACTACCACGGAGAAATAGTGTCTGGCCATAATCTGGACAATCAGGGTGCGGTGCTACCTGGAAGAGTACCTGTTCGAGGTCGTTACTGACCATCTAGCTCTCAAGTGGCTAAATTCTATTGAGAGCCCTTCCGGCCGAATAGCGCGTTGGGCGCTAGAATTGCAGCAATTCCAATTCGACGTACGCTGTCGACGAGGGAAATTGAACGTCGTGGCCGACACACTTTCTCGACAGCCTTGTGAGGTACTGCAAGGCGCTGTCGAACTCGAGGACCACTGCGACTGGATCAAAAGGATGAAAGACCAAATACATGAGGAACCCGAGAAGTTCGCCGACTACATGATCGAAAACGACCAGCTCTACAGGAACATGGGCTACCGAGCTGACGATGAGGACTACTTCCCGTGGAAGCTCTGTGTGCCCACTTCCCGTAGAGGCTACGTCTTACGTGAGTGCCACGATTCCCCGACCGCAGGACACTTGGGAGTCCGAATAACGATCACGCGTCTGGCCCAGAGGTATTTCTGGCCCGGTATGTATCGCGACGCGAAACGCCATGTTCGCCGTTGTGAATCTTGTCAAGTGTTTAAGACGGAACAAAGCAAAGCGGCAGGTAAGATGCTAACCCGGGTCGACAACCTTTCGACATGCTCTGTGGGGACTTTGTAGGCCCACTACCCCGGTGGAAACAAGGAAATACTATGCTTCTGGTGTTTCACGACATATTCTCGAAATGGGTAGAACTGATTCCACTCCGAAAAGCCACCGCAGCTCAAGTGCAGAAAGCGTTTCGGGAACGCATACTTGCACGAGTGGGCATCCCTCGGAAGTTCGCATGCGACAATGGAACCCAATTCACAAGCCGGGTCCTAAAGGACTATTTCACCAAACTCGGCGTAGAAATCCACTATACGGCTCCACCGCACTGTGAAGACGCTGATATCCCAGTTGCCGGAAGGCGACCAGAATTCGTGGGATAATATGTTGCCAGAGATATCCCTCGCGATAAATAGCAGTATATCGGATTTGACGGGGTATAGCCCCCGCGTTCCTAACTCAAGGACGGGAACCACGCTTGCCTGCGATGCTGTATGATGAACTCACCCCCGGATCGGCGGTCGTGCATACAGGTCCTGAAGACAAGGCGTCTTACCTTAAAGGAATCTTCGACATCGTGCGAGCGAATCTTAAGCGAGCGTCTCAAGACCAGGCGAGACATTATAACCTACGAAGGCGAGATTGGAGACCCATGCTCGGCAGTCAAGTCTGGCTGCGACAGCATCCCTTATCGAAAGCAGCCGAGGGATTCGCCGCCAAACTTGTTCCCAAGTATGACGGCCCTTACACCGTTACGAAGTTCACATCTCCGAACGTGGTACGCCTGTAACGCCCCGGAGATCGACGGCGGCGGATCGCCAACATATCCCAGCTCAAACCACACTACGCAGAAGCCACTCCAGATAGGATCGACGATAGTATTACCGGGCCGAGCCACCCCGTACAGTAACCATTGTATAACCACTTTATAATCACTGTATAACCCGTCGAGTAACCATTGAATAATTATTGTAATAGATTAAGGCCGAGTCCTTTGTTAGCTACACCGTCAGGTAGGGAGCTCGAAAGGTGGGGCAATACCAATAAGTTTAGTTTACCGTTTCAGATGAATGAAGTAATTGTGTTGTCGGACGACTCCAACGACACGGACGCCTTCCACACTGAGATGGATTACAGTGACAGAGGCGACGAAGCAATAAAGGAGGAGTTCCTCACGTCGGATGGCGAGGCAAACGGTAGCTCGGTGGAGACAGACGACGTTTTCAAGGCTCCTGAAGGATCCCGGTTTGCAGGACTCCGCGGAGGCTTGTGGAGCCCCCGACCCGACGGGTCGCGGCAATATTACCAGCCGACGTCGCCCCAGTCAGCTGTACTATACGGAGTCCCGACGGCCCACCTCGGAGGAGGATTATCCGTGGACCCGACGTGACCCTCGGTCTGGCCATCCGGGTTACCCAAGACCCAGCCCTCCAAGATTCCCGGACGTGGAGCATTCCTATCATCACACGTCCGAAGACCAGGTCTGCCGGTACGCTGGACACGTATCGCTTATGCGTATCGACGTCCGCTCGGTGGTGATCAAAGTCCCGGGGTTACCTGCAGAGGGACCCTACGTGGACGAACCGCCACCTCCGCCTCTGCCCCTGGCGTTGAAAAATCGTAGAGTGGCAGATCCCGACGTTGACGTCGTGAAGGCAGCCGGCGAGAGGGCAGGACAACCTGACAGAGAGGGCAGGATCCCGTATACCTAGCGGGATTCAAGTTGATCTCAGACAGCGAAGACGACGAAGGAGAAAGATCTCGCCCAGATTATCTACATCGAGGAGACGCTGGACAGCTGTGTGACGGGCCGTAGATCTCCAGCACTTTCTTAACTGTGCTCATCCGATCGACCAACTCACCGAATGGGTAGATCGCTTGCTCGACCAGGTCCTAATGGATATCTCGGAGATCGAATCGACCGAATCCGCCGCCAGGGTTACCCCGCCAAGTGCTGCGATGACGGGCGAAGTAAACGCCGTATCGACTTCCGCAATGGAGTTGGCGGAATCAGCAGAAGGGGAGGATGACCTCTGTCCATTGCCGGAGGGCTGGATTGGTGGCAGTGGTTTTTGTTACCTACCTAGGCGTATTGTCCAGAAGATCAAGAGGAAGGTAGCGGCCCGGGCCGGCCGCGGACGCGGAGTCCGCATAGCCATAGGAGGCGACGGACTCCGGTTCAACTTCACCATCACCTCTTTATCGCCCCACGGGAAGAAAGGGGGTGTAACGTACACACCTACACGGTGTACGATACAATTTTTGGTAGTGTGTAAGGTTATAGGTGTAAGCGACTTATCATGAACAATAAATATTTAGTTAGTATTATGTAAGGTTATAAGTGTAAGCGACGCATAATGGATAATAAATATTAAGTTGAAACCGAATATTAAGCCGTAGTTAAGTTCCAAACCCGAGTGGCAACGCTAGCCGATATTTAGTAAGTTAATAGAAAATACTAGAAATTATGGAATATACCAGAAATCCCGAAAGCGAGAAAAAGGGAGCGTGTGGAAGGTGGTCATACACCGATCGGGCGAGCGGTCTCTTGTGTCGGAATGGTAAGACGGGGCGGACGTGTCTCCCGCAGTAATTTTCCGTGTAATCCGAGTAACGCCTCGACAGCACGACGGCGCGCGACCAGTGAATAAGTGGGCTGATCAGTGTTTTGAGGTTAGTGTACATAAAATTCCTCCCCGTTAAGTAAAGACGGTGTAGCGGACTCGTAGGATGATAGTAGATTAGTAAAAATAATCTAGAAAAAATAAAGAGAAGAAGTAAAAAGTGAAACCCCCCGTTTGTGATTCTTTTTATTCGTAGTCGATCAGTAGCTTCTCTCCTCGTAGTGCATGCGACCGGTACGCGGACATCCGTCCCGTCTGGTCTAGTATCCTAGCTTCCCTCCTCTAAGTATTTGAGACCTGTACGCGGACATCCGGCCCGTCTGGTCTAGTATCTTAGCTTCCCTCGTCGTAGTATTTGAGACCCGCACGTAGACACCCGTCCCGTCTGGTCTAGTATCTTAGGTTCCCCCCCCCCTCGTAGCATTTGAGACTCGCACGTGGACACCCGGCCCGTCTGGTCTAGTACCCTAGCTTTCCTCCTCGTAGCGCATGCGACCGGCACCCGGACACCCGGCCCGTCTAGTCTAGTACTCTAGCTTTCCTCCTTGTAGCGCCTGCGACCGGCACGCGGACACCCGGCCCCTCTGGTCTAGTACCCTAGCTTTCCTCCTCGTAGTGTATGTGACCTGCGCGCGGACATCATTCCCGACTGGTCGATCATACCGCCATCCTTTTCCCTTCAATCCCGCCACGTCCGACAAATTTTATCCGGCTTGGCCTCGCCCGAAGGTCCAGTGAATAGGTGGGCTGATCAGTGTTTTGAGGTTAGTGTACATAAAATTCCTCCCCGTTAAGTAAAGACGGTGTAGCGGACTCGTAGGTTGATAGTAGATAAGTAAAAATAATCTAGAAAAAATAAAGACAAGAAGTAAAAAGTGAAACCCCCCGTTTGTGATTCTTTTTATTCGTAGTCGATCAGTAGCTTCTCTCCTCGTAGTGCATGCGACCGGTACGCGGACATCCGTCCCGTCTGGTCTAGTATCCTAGCTTCCCTCCTCTTAGTATTTGAGACCTGTACGCGGACATCCGGCCCGTCTGGTCTAGTATCTTAGCTTCCCTCGTCGTAGTATTTGAGACCCGCACGTAGACACCCGTCCCGTCTGGTCTTGTATCTTAGGTTCCCCCCCTCGTAGCGCATGCGACCGGCACGCGGACACCCGGCCCGTCTAGTCTAGTAACCTAGCTTTCCTCCTCGTAGCGACTGCGACCGGCACGCGGACACCCGGCCCCTCTGGTCTAGTACCCTAGCTTTCCTCCTCGTAGTGTATGTGACCTGCGCGCGGAAATCATTCCCGACTGGTCGATCATACCGCCATCCTTTTCCCTTCAATCCCCCTACGTCCGACAAATTTTATCCGTCTTGGCCTCGCCCGAAGGTCCAGCCCGGTGGATTTTTGGCCTCCGATACATGGAAAACGACTTGCGCGTGACGTCACCTGCCGGCCCAACTCTCGCGAAATAGTGTTCTGGCTTGGCCTAGCCCGAAGGTCCAGCTCGGTGGATTTTTGGCGTCCGGCACGCGGAAAACGACTTACGTGCCCCAATCGCGGAAGTGACCAGTGAGATCACCCGGCGATCCCACCCTCGTGAAATCGTTCGAATGGCTTGGCCTCGCACCAAGGTCCAGCCCGTTGGATTTTTAACTCCGGAGCAAGATACGACGCGATCAACTCCGACATCCGGCGTCCATTCACTCGTTGAAAGAAACTCTCTAGTCCGGTGTTTCGGTGATTTACAAATTTCTTGTAAAGGACTCCTGGGTCTGACTGAGATCTGTACCCCGGCCAGAGAGCATCCTTACAAGTGGCGCCCGAGCAGGGACACCGAGACTAGCTGGAATATCATCCAAGTGTCTTAAAGACCCACTGAAGAAAAAGAAGGGAAGAGTCACCCAAACCACTCACATCCGATTTCCGGAAGGACCTAGATGACTTGAGAAGGAAGTTAACACCAAACTAAATCGAAGAGGACAACAAACAATGAGTAACCCCAAGGAATCCGACGGTGATTACGAAAATGCCGATTTTATTAAGAATCCAGGTATAGGAGTCCGCTGGATATACGCTTGCCGAAAAGACGAACTCAGCTCTCTCGCCCTGGAGTTTGGTTTTAAAGCCGACGGTACCGTCGAGGAGAACAGGAAGGCATTCGCCAGCCTCGTCAGCGCAGGGTCGTTCACACAGAGTGTGTGGGACCGACTGGCTCAGTTGCTGGAGCAATATAGCAGCCGGGACCAAAGCCCGAATCCTTCAGGAAGGAACTGAGAGACGGGACAACTCACGGAATCCCTCACCATTCCCATGACTTCCGGAGCTACATCGATCGGGACTTCAGCCCGCCATCGAGGGATTCACCCAGGATCGACGAACGGTACCTGGATGCCACCGGTAGACGCCCGCAACAACTGCTCCCCGAGAAGATGCATAAATGGAATTTGCGGTTCGATGCGAACAGAGCAGTAACCCGACTCCAGTAAATCCCCCGTTAAGGTTACACGGCGGGCTCATCACAGCAGCGATAGAAGTCGGAGGACAACGAGTGGACGCCACCATTGATACAGGGGCATCGAGGAGTTTCGTCAGCGAAAGTTTTACACGCCTGGCCGCGAGTGCAGACGAGTTACAGGATGTTGTCACTAGAATAGCGTTGGTCGACCGGTCATGTCTGGATGTGACGAAGCTCAGGCGAACCTTGGTTACGTTGGCCGGCACTACGGTGCCCTTACCTATGTTAGTAATGCCCACCATGTTAGATCGCGTAACACTTGGGATGGACTTCCTCAAAGTAGCGGGAACTCAGGTGCGATGTGGTCGAGCTACCCTTGACTTGCAAAGTGAACCCCAAGCGGGGTTACAGCCAGTACTTATAAAGACGCGAGGCAGCCAGGAGGAAACGGTATGCCCTATTGAGGTTGGGGCCCATTTGGGAACTGCCAAGCCAGAAGAAGCAGAGGCACCAAGTCCTATTCCTACGCGAGCTACGACCCCGAACATCGACGCCGGCGCGCCCATTAGGATGGGGACGGTAGAACACGACGAGCAGCGACAGAGCACACTATTGAGTCCGGCGCAACAAAGCTTCATCGATCGGGAACTGCCCTTATTCGAGAAGCTGCATTGGGTGTCTTACGTCGCCGAGCACACTATCGTCATGCGCGACGATATGCCCGTAAAACAAAAGTATTATTCCCGATGCCATCGATGTCATCGATGCCCAAGTAGACGAACTGCTCCGTGACGGGGCCATCGAACCTTCCAGAAGCCCGCACAGCGCTCCCATAGTATTGGTCAAAAAGAAGACTGGCGATTGGCGCATTTGTGTAGACTACCGTCAGTTAAACGCACACTCAGTGCCCGACGCCTACCCAGTCCCGAGAATCAATCACATTCTGGCGAAATTACGCCACGTTGGACTTGAAGCACGGCTATTGGCAAATACCCATGGCTAGGGATAGTCGCCAATATACAGCATTCACGGTTCAGGATTGTACCAATGGAAGGTCATACCATTTGGGCTGCATTCTGCCAGTGCCACGTTTCAACGCGCTCTGGATAGTGTATTTGGGGTGGAGATGGAACCGGTCGCCTTTGCTTATCTAGACGATATTATTATCATAAGCGCGACAGAAGAACACCACTTCACTCATCTGTCGGAAGTTTTCCGCAGATTGCGGGCGGCGAGTTTTAGGATAACTCCAAAGAAGTGTTGCTTCTTTAAGCAGAAACTCGTTTACCTCGGCCACGTCATCAGCAGTGACGGAATTCAGACTGATCCCGAGAAGGTGTCTGCGATCAACGGGTTAAAGGCCCCCTCTAACTTAAAACAACTCCGTCAATGGATCGGGATGGCCTCGTGGTATCGGAGACTTGTCCCTAGCTTCGCGACTATCGTGCAACCGATGACTGTACTTCTAAAGAACAGCAAGCCACCTTGGAAGAAATTAAAAGATGCCTGACTACTGCCCCCGTATTAGGTTGTCCGGATTTCGACTAGAAGTTCATTTTGCAAACAGACGTGAGTGACGTCGGCTTTGGTGTAGTTTTATCACAGGGCTCCGAAAGTCAAGACAAGGTCATCGCATACGCTAGCCGCCGACTAACCCCCGCGGAACAGAACTACACTTCCACTGACACACTTTCTCGACAGCCTTGTGAGGTACTTCAAGGCGCTGTCGAACTCAAGGACCACTGCGAGTGGATCAAAAAGAGGAAAGACCAAATACATGATGACCCCGAAAAGTTCGTCGACTACATTATCGAAAGCGACCAGCTCTACAGGAACATGGGCTAAAGAGCTGACAATAAGGACTACTTCCCGTGGAAGCTCCTCTGACGCAGAGGTTTTTCTGGCCAGGTATGTATTGCGACGCCAAACGCCATGTTCGCCATTGCGAATCGTGTCAAAAGTTTAAGACGGAACAGACCAAAGCGGCAGGAAAGATGCTAACCCGTGTCGTCAGTGAACCTTTCGACATTCTCTGTGCGGACTTTGTAGGCCCACTACCCCGGTCCAAACAAGGAAATTCTATGCTTCTAGTGTTTCACGACGTATTCCGGAAAGCCACCGCAGCTCTTTCGGCGTCCAAGAAAACCTTCGGCGTGAACCCCCAAACGACTCATTCACTCCTTGAAAAAAAACTCTCTGATTTCTGTATTTTGTGGTTTTTGATAGTTATCTAATGGCTCATAATCGATTTCAGTAATGTTTATAATTTTATTAGCATTCGACGTATTTAAAATGCGGTCAAATGCATTATTTGAATTAGCTATGGTGCTTGCTAGTATTACACCGTCGGCTATATATTGGTTTTGCATAAGTATTTCTATGTGATTATATAAATTTGTATTACGACTTCAGATCGAGCAGGAATTATTAGATTATTGTCTATTGAATGTATAATTGGAATGTTGATCTCTTTATCGAAGCTTTCGGGTCTAGCTATTAACCAGTCATGATCTGTTTGGAAATTAAATGTTTTTAGGAAGTCCATTCCTGGAAAGTAGTCATAAACTATTTGGAATTTGAAAGAGATTATAAATTTGCCTGTTTGTATTCTGATACATGTTAAATCTTTTGATTTAGGAGAACCCTCTCCTATTCCAGACATTTTTATTATTTTTGTTGAATCAATGTCATAATAGTTACCAGAATTCATTTTTAGAAGACTTAAATCAGCTACTGGATCTATTTATTTGTATATAAATGTTGAGACTGAGATTTATTTATTATATATTTGCTTTGTGTGGCCTTTTCTTCTTAAGGGAATTACTCAAGCATTTAAGTTTTCTCTATTATTTGAGTTATTTCGGAAAAAACGTCTTTGGTTTCCGCTGTTATTATGGTGGTTTTGGTTTCCATAGTAATTCTGGTTTTGATATTGTCCTTGGCCATAATTTGCTCGATTATTATTATATTGGTAATATTGGCCTCTACCGCGATAATTTCCCTGGTAGAAGTTATTTCTACCGCGTATGAAATTACCTCGATAGTTTCCTTTACCATTGCCCCTTTAATAAATACCTCGGTTGTTTGTATACATTACACTGTGGTTATTTGTTTGTTGTGCACTGCAGTGAATATTTAGTTATAGCGTCATTCATATTATTGAGTGAGCTAGCTTCCAAACTTGTTTTGATTTTTCCTCTTTCGCAACTCTTTATAAAAGTAGATATTGCTTCTTTTGTGCTGAACTTGTCAGCCCGTTCTGCATTTAGTCCTTCGCGGATATAAGATGCTTCCTGTAATTTGCGAAGGTGATCAAGTTCGTTTGTGAATTGAGTGGCTGTTTTTCCTCTTTGGTAGATATTTGTCATTTTAGCTTTTAATACCTCTGAGGTTTCGCCAAAAATTGTGCTTTGGAGTTTAGTGACTATTGCATCAATTGTTAGCTCATTTGGACCTTGTAAAGGGTTGACTCAATAATTTTGGATTTAATTACTTCTGTAGCAATTTGTTCGTATGGTCCCTTTGTCATGTTGACTAATTTTATTGCAGTTATGAATCGCTGGAGATTTATTTTTCTTCCATCGAATTCAAGGTATATTTTCTGCTACGCTAATGTCATAATCAGAATCTGTTATTTCTTGATCTGATAGCTCAGATTGAATTAGGATGGCAGGAATTGTTACATCGTTTAAATATTTTTCTTTATCTTCCACATTATCGGAATCAAAATCCTTTTGTTCCTCTTTGTCAAGGTCTTCGGCTTCTATTGATTTCGGTTCTTGTTTCAATGTCAGTGGTGTGTTTAGTTAGTGTGTAGTTTCTCCCATTCCATTAATTGTAAAAATTACTTTTTATTTTTTTAGGTTTTTACCTAACATTGTGTGTTCATTTAATTTTATGCCTATTGGAGTCGGTCAGACTAATTGCTGAATTCTTTCTGCTGTAGCGCACGCTGGAGGTGTTGAACTGTTGAAGAGCTACCATCTTCTTGATTTACTTGCTCACACCTCCGCGTCTACCCATTATCGCACTCTACATTCCGTTCCATCCTATGCCATTCAATTTATCTTTTTCGGAGATATGTATATAGATGTTTTATGGCTCAGCCGAAAATTTTTGAATCAATTCGCAGTCATCTTCTCAAGCGAAGTTGGCCGGCGGCTTCACTCGGTCACAGTCTCCATGCTCACACCAAAAGTAGTGTATAATGCTCTTTTTATATTTTATTGAAATGAGTTCTTTATTCTCTTTATTCTTTCGATATCTTTTGTCGAGTGCCTCGGCCTCTGTTCTTAGCTTAACTTGGTTCTGTCTGCTGCGCAGTCTGCGCTGTCGTTCAAGCGGGCAGCGTAACAAACGCCTTAGCTTATATTTATCTCCAAGAGCGGCGCTCACAGAGAGAGAGAGAGAGAGCAAGTAGAAATATGTGCTTACATGGATATAATTGTTGCAGTCGCCGACTTGCACGGCTGGGCTAGAAGCACCCCGCTTTTTACGGGACGTCACTGGTGTGTCGGTTTCTTTCCTACTTTAGTTGGCGTCAGTTGCCATCCTTGACTTTCTCTGCTTCTAGAGTCACCCAGCTTTTCCTGTAATCCCCGACGCTTTTCCTGTAATTCCCGACGCATTCCAGGAGGTCGGTTAATTCAAAGACTCCGTCTTTGACTTCCATACTGATGTTTCGCTGTCTTAACAAATGCATGTTTCATCTTTCGCAGAACAGCTCTACAATTCTCGACGGCTTCCTCTTTCAAGACTAGCGGTCTGTAGGCTGATCTTATCGTGTGAGCGGGAAATAGATTTTTGACAATGCTATCCATATGCCCTTCTTCTATGTCTATGGTGTGCGGTAGAAATTATGTTTTCAATGTTTAGATATTTACATAAATCATTGATTACTGAATTCTTATATTTGGTTCCCATGTCCGTAATAAATTTATTCATTGTACCGTACTTTAGAATAAAGGATTCAAATATAGCTTTTGCTACAGCTTTGCACTTTTATCCGGGATTGAAATGACAACAAGGTATTTTGTTAAGTTACAAATTAAGGTGACTGCGTTTTCATTTCCTTGATCTGATTTAGGTAATGGACCGATCGTATCCACTAACACTCTATCAAATGCCTCAAGAGGTGTTTCTGTAATGGTCAACGGCGTTTTTGTATGTTTCGTTGTTTTGGCCTGTTGGCATTGAATACATTTTTTCACGTGGTTTGCAATGTCACGTGTCATGTTTTTCCAATAATAATGGCTTTTAATTTTTGCTAGCGTTTTTGTAATTTCTGTATGTCCACCTTGTATTGGATCATGGTGTAGTCTAGACAGTATAGCTTCTTTTTCTTCTTTGTTATTTATTGTGGTCACCGGCTTGAGTAGCGCTACTCTTAAATTCATTAATATTTGGTTGCCCATTTTTTTGAATATATCTATTGAAATAATTTGAAAGATTTTCACGCTCGGTGACAGCTTAAGTTGGTTAATCTTTATTATTCCGGCTGTTTTTTCCAGCCTTTGGAAAAACTGATCTAAATCGAAAATTCCATTGGTATAAAGATCATCAACTTGTATTCTTGCAAATATCTTTTTTCATTTTTTTAATGGGAACAATCTGATGCTGTTAGATGCAAGGTCACTACTTTTTTAACATCTTCTTTGCGAATGACGTCAAATGTTTTGGGCTTAGAAGCTGTCGGTTGCTTTTGCAAATCCGAATCTGATTTTGAAACTGCGCTGTTTTTATTTTTCTGTCTACTTTGTAATCTTGTAGTGACTTTTAAAATTTGTCTATTAATATATTTAAGTTCTTTGATGCTTACCCTTGGCAAGATATCTGCCACATAATTGTTCTTTCCCTTAAGGTACTCTGCTGTAAATTGAAACTCTTCTAGATCTAGTCTCATTCTTGTTAATTTAGAAGTTGGGTTATTCATTGAAAATAAATATGCTAAGGGCTTATGATCTGTTTTAATGGTGAAGGGTTTACCGTAAACTTATGGTCTGAAATGATTTACCGCCCAATGTATTGCTGCTAATTCTTGTTAAGTTGTTCACTTATTACTTTCGCCTTTTGTAAATGTTCTAGAGGCGTATGCTTTTGGGAGTCTACCCAATCATGTGACTGGGTTAAAACTGCTCCGCAAGCTTGCTTACTGGCATCTGTTGTTATACTTAATTCTATATTGAAATCTGAATATTGTAAAAGGGTGGGTTGAATTAATGCATTTTTTAGATATTCAAAGGCTTTTTGACAGTCAGGTGTCCAATTAAATGTGACATTTTTCTTGCAAAGGTGATTTAAGTGTTTTGAGTAGTGAGAAAATTTGGTATAAAACGAATCTTCTTGATTCATCTGCATTAGAAGGGACAGAGTTTTTAGTTATTACGTTGTATTTTTTATTATCAGGTAAAATTCCTTTATTTGTGCATTTATGACCCAAGAATATGACTTCGTGCATAAAAAATGAACATTTTTGCGAGTGTAGTTTGAGATTGCGTTTTCGGCATAGTTTAAATACCTTAGATAAATTTTTGATCATATGATTTTCAGAACAACCTATTACTACCAGTTCATTTATGTAAAGGAAAGCTTGTGATGGTTCTAAAACCGAAAAGACTAGTGTCATCATCCTTTTAAATGAATTAGGGGCTTTTTTATACCATAGGGTAATCGTTTGAAACGGTATGAACCAGTGCTCGTTGAAAATAAAGTTATGTCCCTGGAGTCTTTTTATACCCTTGCAGAGGGTATTATAATTTCAGTCAGAAGTTTGCAACGCAGTGAAGGAGACGTTTCCGACCCTAAAAAGTATATATATTCTTGATCAGCATCACTAGTAGAGTCGATCTAGCCATGTCCGTCTCGATCGGACGACTAAAGCATATAGCTCCCATAGGAACAATCGGAAAAATAAATGAAAAAAAATTATAACTTTGCTGTTTTTTAATTTTTTGTTTAGTTCTTCGAGATATAGTAATGGTTTAATATTTCAGAATTACGGTTTAAATTTCATCAAAATCGGACGACTATAGCATATAGCTCCCATAGGAACAATCGGAAAAATAAATGAAAAAAAATTATAACTTTTCTGTTTTTTAATTTTTTGTTTAGTTCTTCGACATATAGCAATGTTTAATTATTTCAGAATTATGGTATAAATTTTATCAAAATCGGACGTCTATAGCATAAAGCTCCCATAGAAATAATAATTGAGCTGCAAATCATCATAGTTTCAATGTTTTTTTTACCACATACTCAAGTAAATCATAATTTAAATGTTTTCAAAAGTATTTAATTTATGCAATAGCTGCAAGGGTATATGAACTTCGGCTTGCCGAAGTTTGCTTTCCTTCTTGTTCTAAATAAATTTGAACAAAATTTTGCTCTGCCAAGTTGATCGAGAATATCATCAATTCGAGGTAATGGGAATTTATGTGCTAATAACTTTTTATTAATTTGTCGCTAGTCGATAAATAATCTCCATAATTTTTCTTCTGTTCCAGGAAGTAATATTTTGGCTACAAGAATTAATTGTCTATTGTATTTTGATACAGAGGGTTCTACTATGCCATCTTTAATTAGTTTTTCATCTTCTTTATCTATTTCTTCTTTTCGGCTATGGGGTGTTCTATAATTTTTAAAAAAACTTAAATCTAAATCTTAATTTTTGTTCATAAAAATTATTTGAGGATATAGGATCTTTTCCTAGTACTTTTAAACAATTCAGGAAAATTCCTTACTAGTTTGGATAGAACTTATTTTTTTCTGATTTCTGTATTTTGTGGTTTTTGACAGTTATCTAATGGCTCATAGTCGATTTTCGTAATGTTTATAATTTTATTAGCATCCGTCGTATTTAAAATGCGGACAAATGTATTATTTGAATTAGCTATGGTGCTTGCTATTATTACACCGTCGGATATATATTGGTTTTTAATAAGTATTTCTTTGTGAGACGTGATTATATAAATTTGTCTTACGACTTCAGATTGAGCAAAAATTATTAGACTATGGTCTATTGAATGTATAATTGGAATGTTGATCTCTTGATCGAAGTTTTCCGGTATAGCTATTAACCAGTCATGACCTGTTTGGAAATCAAGTTGGCAATTAAATTTTTTTATCAAGTCCATTCCTGGAAAGTCGTCATAAGCTATTTGGAATTTGAAAGAGATTATAAATTTGCCTGTTTGAATTTTTATTGTTAAATCTTTTGATTTAGGAGTACCTTCTCCTATTCCAGACATTGTTTTTATTTTTGTTGTGTCTATGTCATTATAGTTATCAGAATTCATTATTAGAAGACTTAAATCAGCTCCTGTATCTATTAAAAGAGTTAAGAGTGTTTAAGTGTGATACTTGAATATTTATGTTGAGACTGAGACTTATCTAATATATATTTCCTTTGTGTGGCCTTTTCTTCTTAAGGGAATTTTTTAGTTTTCCTGTTCGGTTTCAATAGATCTTACTTGAGCATTTGAGTTTCCTCTATTATTTGAATTATTTCGAAAAGAACCTCTTTGGTTTCCGCTGAAATTCTGGTTTTCCAAAGTAATTCTGGTGTTGATATTGTCCTTGGCCATAATTTGCTCGATTATTATTATATTGGTAATATTGGCCTCTACCGCGATAATTTCCCTGGTAGAAGTTATTTCTACCGCGTATGAAATTACATCGATAGTTTCCTCTACCATTGCCCCTTTAATAACTACCTCGGTTGTTTGTATACATTACACTGTGGTTATTTGTTTGTTGTGAACTGCAGTGAATATTTAGTTATAGCGTATTTCATATTATTGAGTGAGCTAACTTACAAACTTGTTTTGATTTTTCCTCTTTCCCAACTCTTTATCAAAGTAGATATTGCTTCTTTTGTGCTGAACTTGTCAGCCCGTTCTGCATTTAGTCCTTCGCGGATATAAGATGCTTCCAGTAATTTGCGAAGGTGATCAAGTTCGTTTGTGAATTGAGTGGCTGTTTTTCCTCTTTGGTAGATATTTGTCATTTTAGCTTTTAATACCTCTGAGGTTTCACCAACAATTGTGCTTTGGAGTTTAGTGATTATTGTATCAATTGTAAGCTCATTTGGACCTTGTAAAGGGTTGACCCAATAATTTTGGATTTAATTACTTCTAAAGCAATTTGTTCGTACGGTCCCTTTGTCATATTGACTAATTTTATTGCAGTTATGAATCGCTGGAGATTTATTTTTCTTCCATCGAATTCAGGTACTGCATTTGAAATATCTTTGATGTACGCCCTTTGGGCGGCTGCTTCGTTGGCCATTGTGCAAGGTTTATTTTCTGCTACGCTATTGTCAGAATCTGAATCTGTTATTTCTTGATCTGATAGCTTAGATTGAATTAGGATGGCGGGAATTGTTAGATCGCTTAAATATTTTTCTTTTATTTCCGCATTATCGGAATCAAACTCCTCTTGTTCCTCTAGGTCAATATCTTCGGCATCTATTGATTTCGGTTCTGTTTCCAATGTCAGTGGTGTGTTTAGGATAGTCGGAACTGTTATATCCAAACTATATTTTTCTTTTATACTTATCAAATTGATCGTAATTTGATCAAAAATGTTGATAGTTGGTGAACGAGCTTTGTTGAAGCAAGTTACTAATATTTCTGCATGTTTGTTTATGGTTTTTTCTGAATCGACGTTTTTTGTCAAAAACTTATAAGATCTATCAAAAATATTTTTTTCTTCTCTTAATTTTTACGTAGTTTCTCTTATTCCATTATTTATAGAAATTGCTTTTTAAAAAGGTTTTTGCCTAACATTGTGTGTTCATTTACAAATGATTTCACCTGAGCAACGGCAATAGTGGACAATACGATTGTTTTTTGTCTTTAAGTGGAATTTATTAAACAAAATATTTAATTTCTAATTTGTATATGCCTATTGGAGTCGTTGAGACTAATTGCTGAATTCTTTCTGCAAAATAGGCATGCCTGACATAAACTTCTTCAATTGCTTTTAGGGTGATCATTCTTTAGGCATTTTAAAGATTAAGTGAATATTTAATATTATTATGTCATATATTTTTATCAATAATTACGCGTAAAATTTTTTTTTGTAATGATAATAATAATTGCTGTTTTTGTTCTGATATGTATTTTTTTTTTTTTAGATTTTTTCTATTTATTGTGAAACGAATATAATTTGCAGATCAAATTTTCGGTCGAAAGAGCAACAATTTTATTTAACAATATATTTGTAAGATACATGTCTACATTATTGGATTCGACTTTATTAATTAGATTTGCACTGGAATCCAATGTTTTGGTTTTTGTGTATAACTGTAACGATCCTGCTTTGCTGAGGTAGCTCAACGGTGTCCAGGTGTTCGTTCCAACATTTATTTATGTCAGGAGTGGTTGCTGGAAGAATTCGACCCGGTTCCCAGAGTATGACACGTAAGCGGGGTTCAGTGAAATCGAATCGGTATGCGTATATTAAGAATTCTCGTGTAAGTACGATAGATAGAGTTCGTGCTGCAGGGGCTCGTCCGCCCGTAGGATGCCGGGGACTTCTGCGTCTTCGTTCGGCGTCGTCGTCGCGGCCGGCGGCCGGCGGCGCGCCCGCCCGGATATTTAAATTTTAATATTTCCGTTTTAACTTATATTTATTTCGGCTTCTTGCCTACTTAACTTCTTGTTTCTTGCATTTTACTACTATCTTAATCTGTAACTACTGCTTATGTTTATTATTTGTTTATTCTTATATATTATGTTTATTCTGTGCGCTTCTGAGCGTCACACCTCACCCCCTCTTGAGAAGGCACGAAGTGTCTTATAGTAATTCGGGTTCCCCTTCCAAAAATAACCTTCCACGTCTTTCGCTCGACTTTTAACAATATGCTCTGCTGCTTTCCCTTTCTCCTTCTTTCCATCTTTCTTTAATCTCGTCGACCGCCCTGGCCGACATCGTTGCATCCCTTGGTAAGATCCACCTCATCTCGTTCGTGAATAACTCCGCTTGTGGTGCTTGTGAGTCTGGGCGTGCCTCCGTCTCATGGCCTGCTGCCGCTCCCTCTGCCTGTGCCTCCGCCGCTTGCGCCTCCGTGGCCTTCGGGTGCAGCTCCAGGATGTCCCGGTCTGGCGACGGTGTCCGTTCTACCTGTTGCTCCTGAACATTCCTGTCGGCCACTGCCTCAAGGGGCCTGCGGGGAACATGGGCGATCCGGATCCGTTCGCCTCTAGCGGTCGCCACGGCCGTTCTTGCTGGCGGTTGCGACGGGTCTTCTCTTTGTAGCAGAGCTAGCCTGCACATGGGTGTTCTGAGGCGAGTCGGTGCTGTCCTGATCTGTATGCCCGCCCCTGCTGGTCTCGCCGGTATTAGCCTCTCCGCTCGTCTTTCTTGCTGCAGCCGTGTGCTACTCTTCCGGAACTTCTTTTTCGTAATATCGAATTTGTTCATGTTGTTGTTTTCTGAAATTAACCATACATCGCATGAGTTACCTTCTGTTTCTTTATTATCAAGGTTCGTTAGTTCATGGTTAGTGTCAATATATATTTTTAAATCTCCAATGTATGCGCGTTTTGCTTCGATTTACAATTTTTTAACCTAACTATCACCGGCGAACAAAAATTGTCTACTACCCACGGCCCGTCATATTTCGGTGCTAATTTAGCGTTGGATTTTTCCGCTGCGTTGGATAGGTAGTGTGTTTTGCACCAGACTAGCTGTCCTACACTTGGCTTCCATTCTCTTTTACGTTGGTCGTAATGGTATTTTGTGTCTCTGCTGCTCCTTCCATGTTCTCGATCGCTTCGCTTCTGATGCCTCTTAGTGTCTTCCACCTCGCTGGCACTGATCCTGTCGCTAATCGGAGTTCTGTTCCGTACAGTATTTGTGCTGGACTGAATCTTGTTGATTCGGATGTGCTGCTGTTATATGCTAGCATTAGCTCCGGCAGATTCTCGTCCCACCTAGTTTGTTCCTCCCCTGCCATTTGTGATATCATTGTTTTATGGTTCGGTTTGTTCTTTTAGTTGGGTTCTGCTGCGGCGTATATGGTGCCGTGAATTGTTGCTGTATGCCCCACTGTTCCATGGCGGTCTTTGTTTTTCCTCCCGTAAACTGGACCCCATTGTCTGATATCAGTGTTTTTGGCGCACCAACTCTGGCGATTATTCGTTCACGAAATATTTTCAGGAATGCCTCTGCCGTTACGCTCCTTATTGCCGCGAGTTCGGTCCATTTTGAAAACCTATCCAATATCACTATTAGTGTGGTGTTTCCATGCTTCGTGCGTGGTAGAGGTCCGACGAAGTCGACACATAAGGTGCTTCGGTTATTCTTGTCAGCAATTTTCCCGCGGTTTTTTGTTGAGACAATTTGTATCGTTGGCAGCTTTCGCAAGCCTTTACGAATTTTACAATGTCCTTCCGCATTCTAGGCCAAAAATATCGTTGCATAACCTTCCTCTCCGTTTTTAATATTCCCATGTGCCCCCCTGTTGTGTTGCAGTGGTTTTCTTTAAGCACCGTTTGAATCTCGCTTTCTGAAATGCACAGCTTCCATGGTTGTCTATCCCTTTCTCTCCCAAGCATCGTTGCTTGGGTCTTTCTGCGCCTCCTCGTATGCTTCCTTAAACCAATCGCCCTGACAGTTCGCGGTTTTTATTTCTACTGGTGGAGCCCTGGACAATGCGTCTGCTACTGCGTTCAACTTTCCTTTTCGGTATCTAATCTCGAATTGGAACGGTTGTAGTCCGAGTGCCCATCTGGCTACCCTCCCTGAAGGGCTTTCTATAGAGTTTAGCCATTTCAACGCTAGGTGATCCGTCACCACTACAAATCGGTATCCTTCCAGATACATTTTGTATTTGTTGATGCTCCAGTAGATTGCCAGGCACTCTTTTTCTATGGCACTATAGTTCCTCTCTTCCTTGCTCAGCTTCCGGCTTGCGTACGAGATGACATGTTCCCCCTCGGCGTCTTCCTGGGTTAGTACTGCTCCTATCCCCAGATCGCTTGCGTCTGTCTGTAGCTTGAATTGTTTTGTGAAGTCTGGGCATGCTAGTACTTATTCTTTTTTGTTCCTTCCGATTACCACGATGTCGTCCAGGTATGCGAACGCGAATGGCTCCATCTCTGAGCCTATAACCGTATCTAAAGCTCTCTGAAATGTGGCAGGTGCGGTTGTGAGTCCGAACGGCATGACCTTCCACTGGAACAAGCCTCGTCCCGGTACCGTGAACGCTGTGTATTGCCGATTGAGACCTTCCATTGGTATCTGCCAATACCCCGATTTCAGGTCTAGCGTGCTTATGAACTTTGCTTCTCTTAGCTGATTTAAGATAAGATCCATTCTCGGTACCGGGTAGGCGTCTTTTTCTGTTCTTTCGTTCAACAGTCGATAGTCCACACACATTCTCCACTCGTTGTTCTTCTTTTTTACCAATACTGGCGCGCTGTATGGGCTGTGTGATGGTTCAATCAATCCTAGTGTCAGCAATTCATCCACTTGCTCATTTATTATCGCCTGTTGTTTCGGGTTTCGTGGGTAGTATCGTTGTTTTACCGGTCTGTCGTCCTTCATGTAAATTTTATGTGCCGTGATTTTACTGTTTCCCTTCATTCCCTCGAATACTTGCCTTTGTTGTTCCAGAAATTTGCTGATCTCCTCCTCCGTCGGTTCCGTATCGTCTGTGCTCTGCCCGGGTTCTTTTTCTTCTTGTGTTGTCTCTGCCTCGGTGATATCTAACTCCAGGTTGCCGCATTGGATTCTTGTGCGAGTTTTGGCCAGAAAGTCCATTCCCAATAATATTCCTCCTCTCACCTGATTTAAGATGAGAAAGTCCAACTCGAATTCTTCTCCTGCGAACTGTATGTTGGTTGTAAAATCTACATCCGATCTTTGCTTTGATCCGTTCGCCAATGTTATTTCTGTCCTTCCCTTCCTCCATTTTCCATATTTTCTCAATTCGTTGTATCTTCTCTTGCTGATCACACTCCGTGAAGCTCCTGTGTCCACTGTTCCTTTTGCTTTTACTGGTCCGATTTTTACTGTGGCCAATATTTGAAATCCGTCACAGCTTAATTGTTCCCATGTAGCTGGTATTTGTTTTTGGTTCTGAGCCGCCAGCGTTATCTGTTCAGGCCTCTGGCGTTTCCCGCTCCAGCTCTGCAACAGTCCGTTGTTCTTGTTCCATTTCTGCCGCACACCCAGCAAAACACTCTTGGGGGGTTTGTGCAGGTTCTTGCGGCGTGCCCTGTTCCTCCGCATCTCATTGTTTCTCGCTTCCGTAGTTGCGTTATTTGTGTTTTCAACTATTCCTGATATCTTGGTGGCAAAAAGTATTCTAACAGTTCCTCCCTGAGGTCCTCCCATGTCCTTATCTGGCTTGGTGTGGTGTTCCACCAGACCACTGCTACTCCTTCTAGGATGAATGGCATCGTCTGGATCAGGGCATCTTTGTGTATGCCGTAGCCTTTGGCCCATTCCTCCATCTTGCTGAGGAATTCCAAGGGATTGGTTGTTCCTTGGTAGCGGATCCCCCAACTCCTTACTCGTTCTAGGATTTCCACTTCTACCTTTTGTTCCTTCCTGTCCGGCATGTCTGGAGTTTCTGATTCCTGCCGTGGTGGGGTGTTGATTTGTTTCACCAGTAGGCCTATCTGGTTCGCTATTGTGTTGAGTTCCTCCGCTGGTGTGCTGCTCTGATCCGTTGCTCCTTTTTCCTTCTTGTGCTTCTCTGCTAGGTCTCCCAGTCCTCGCCTGATCGTCTCCGTGTGGTTTGGGTTCCTTGCGAATGCTGATAGTATCTGTCTTAGCTCCTCCACTTTTCCTGTTGCGTACTCGATCAGATCTGCCTTTGTTGCTAGGTACACCCACGTCGACATAACTCTGTACCGGTGTCTTTCTCTTTGCAACCACTTTAACCTGCTCGGGCGCCATGTAACGATCTTGCTTTGCTGAGGTAGCTCAACGGTGTCCAGGTGTTCGTTCCAACATTTATTTATGTCAGGAGTGGTTGCTGGAAGAATTCGACCCGGTTCCCAGAGTATGACACGTAAGCGGGGTTCAGTGAAATCGAATCGGTATGCGTTTATTAAGAATTCTCGTGTACATACGATAGATAGAGTTCGTGCTGCAGGGGCTCGTCAGCCCGTAGGATGCCGAGGACTTCTGCGTCTTCGTTCGGCGTCGTCGTCGCGGCCGGCGGCGGGCGTCCTGTGGGTGAGAAAAAAAAGGCAACGTCGTCCCTCTTGGCTATGCTTATGTCTATGAGGATGAGACAGTTTGGAGGCCGCTTGGGTCTACCAGTTTCGAGCAGAGGGTGGAGGCCGCTTGGGTCTACCAGTTCCGAGAAGAGGGTGGAGGCCGCTTGGGTCTACCAGGGTATGAGACGTGTCGCAACTACGAGGGGTCGGCCTTGCCGATCTGATCGGTCTTAGTTCCGGGCGCGCTGGGCCGGCGGTGGGCCTCGGAGAGCCTCGGAGGGCCTCGGAGAGCCGCGTTGACTCCGAGTGGGCGAGCTCGCCTCGGCAATCCGCGAGCCGAGCGGGGCGCGGTATCGACCGATTCAACCCGGTAGCAGCCGGGGAAGCTCGGTTCGGCAATCCGCCGAAGATCGACTCGGAGAACCGAGTGGTGGAGTCCTCAGAAGATCGGGTGTCACTAATGACGGTCGGTCTTGGGGTGTGGGATCCCAAAGGTCGGATATCACTGTGAGCGTTTCTTTTGTTTGGCGCGCCCGCCCGGATATTTAAATTTGAATATTTCCGTTTAACTTATATTTATTTCGGCTTCTTGCCTACATAACTTCTTGCTTCTTGCATTTTACTACTATCTTAATCTGTAACTACTGCTTATGTTTATTATTTGTTTATTCTTATATATTATGTTTATTCTGTGCGCTCCTGAGCGTCACATAACGTTATATTTTATCTCTTGGTTGTCAATTATATCTGGTGTTTTGTTATTTGGTATATCCATTTTACCTATACTATTTATTCTCATAACATATTTGTTTTCATTTGTATATTTAATTTTCTTATACCCTTGCAGAGGGTATTATAATTTCAGTCAGAAGTTTGCAACGCAGTTAGGGAGAGATCTCCGACCCTATTTTCTTGATCAGCATCACTAGGAGAGTCGATCTAGCCATGTCCGTCTGTCCGTCCGTCTGCCCGTCTGTCCGTCCGTTTCTACGCAAACTAGTCTCTCTCAAACTTTCCCAAAAGTTGTCTTTCTATTGCAGGTAGTATATAAGTCGGATCGAGCCGGATCGGACAACTATAGGAACAATCGGAAAAAAAAATAAAAAAAAATTATAAATTTTGTAATTTTTTATTTTTTTTTTAGTTCTTTGAGATATAGTAATGGTTAAATATTTCAGAATTACGATTTAAATTTCAAAAAAATCGGACCACCATAGCATATACCTCCAAAAGGAACAATCATAAAAACAAATAAAAAAGAATTATAACTTTGGTGTTATTTAATTTTTTTTAGTTATTCGAGATATAGTAATGGTTAAATAAATTTCATCAAAATCGGACGCAAGTAAATCATAATTTTAACTTTTTTAAGAGTATTTAGTTTTTGAAATAGCTGCAAGGGTATATGAACATCGGCTTGCCGAAGTTTGCTTCATTTCGTGTTTTTTTTCGGTTTTAGAATTTATGACTTTTTTTTTTAATTTTAATTTTTTCAATTTTTCTGCTTTTTTTTATAGCTTTACTGGCTATATTTCTAATTGGGCAGTGAAAGTTCCGCTCAATTTTACAAATGCATATTATATACTAATATTATTTAAAATTGCTGGAATTACGGGACCCATCCGCATCAGCTGGGCGTCGCCAGTCTCTGGCACGCTGATGCTCCCTCAATGGCTTAGCTGGCGGTGAGCCTCCCGCGCTTTTTGTGTTGTATACTGGGCTCTTCTCTTGGGGTGGAGGTTTCGTAAATATATTTTCATTTATAATTGATATTTCTTTGTTTTGAGTGAGTTGCGATTTTTGGGGTTCTTTTTTTTCGAGACTCGATTTTAAAAAATTGAGTTCGGTTTGTTATTTTTGCGCTGTAGCCCACGCTGGAGGTGTTCAACTGCTGTAGAGTAACCACTTTATGTGCGTTACGTTGTTCTTGATTTAATTGTTCACACCTCCGCGTCTACCCAATATCGCACTCTACTCACTCTGATATTTTTCATTCCGTTCCATCCTGTGCCGTTCAATTTATCTTCTTCGGAGATGTATAGATGTTTTGTGGCTCAGACGAAAATATTTAAAATAATTCGCAATATTTAAATCAATTCGCAGTCTATTTTGCAGGGTTCTTCGCGAGTTGTCACTCGGTCACGGTCGCCATGTTCACACCAAAAATATTTATAATGTACTTTTTATATTTTTTTAAAATTAGTTCTTTGTTCTGTTTATCGTTTTGCTGTCATTTGTCGAGTGCCTTGGCCTCTGTTCTTAGCTTAGCTTAGTTCTGTCTGCTGCGTAGTCGGCGCTGTCGGTCAAGCCGGAAGCGCCGCAAACGCCAAATGTTTAGGTTATGTTTATCTCAAAGAGCTGCGCTCACAGAGAGAGAGAGAGAGAGAGAGAGAGAGAGAGAGAGAGAGAGAGAGAGAGAGAGAGAGAAGAGAGAGAGAGAGAGAGAGGAGAAATCTTATGTGCATACATGGATATTATTGGACTGTGGGAATAAGCTGGCACGACTTATCATTCGCTGATAACGTGTGTGGTAAAATTACGTTCGCACTTTAAGAGTGCTAGTCCTGCAGATTTGGCTAATATTGTTGCCGATAATACAGTGTATACTCTGTATTCATGCACACTACACAGGTTCTCTCTACGGTGTTAATAAATTTATGTAATTCCACTAATGCGCTGAATCAGCTCCATAATTGAAGATCACGTCAAATATCATATAACTAAATTTATATTTACTTTTACTTCGTTTATTTATTTAATCACAGTTTCCAAATATCATGACCCCGTAGAAAAATGCTGGTGTCAAATAGGTCTTTGCCAGTAAATGTCGAGTTCGTTGAGGTATGGTCGCCCCAAATGAGTGTTTTGTTGAATGTGAATCCCTGATTGTTAGCCTTTTCAACACATCGTATTACCTCATTATCTTGTACAGGGGTCGTCAGGGCAGTAGTGTTAATTACTTTTTTAAAGGTAGCTCGACATTTTGACTTTTTTTTTGTTTATTCGTAGTCCATTCAGCTTCGATCATCTGTTTATGGCAGACAATTCAGCATTCGACATTGTTACACCTTCATTTAATCTACACAAAATACTTGATACACACATTTCTTCGTCATCAGCATATCGACTTTTAAAGACGGCCATATATTTGGAATACATAGAGAATAGCAGAGGTCCTGAAACTGATACCTGTGAGACTCTTCTGGAGAGTTGCTAAAAGTTGGAAATTTGAGACGGTGTTACTATGGCCAGAAATGACAGCCGTAACTCGCGCTTAGCTCTATTGCTGCGGTGGTGCTGTGTCCTCCATGAATGATCACTAGCTGGCGAACCCGTTTGTTCGCTTAAGGTTGGATCTATTTGCTCTTTTTCTGGAGTGTATGAATTTAGCCACGCTGCCAGGTGCGCCAGAACTACTGCTTCAGAAAGGTAATGTGCTGCCAACGTGCTAGACAGCTCAATTGGGATGTATTGTGCTTGGAAAATGAAACTTAAAGATGCTAATCAGGTGCTGCTAGCATAGGAACTCAGATGAGAAGGTGAGCTGGAGTTAGCGCAGTGCCATCGTTCTGGTTGTCAGAGGTGCGTTTGATCGCAAATTTAATAACTTTGTAAATGTGGAGCGATAAAACTCCTCTTCATTAGTACGATTAAACTCAACTGAGGCGTCTACTTGCTCTAAAATTGTTGATTTATTTGCTAAGTGCGGGTTCTTGTCTAAATTCAGTTTACCTAAAGCATTTAAGCGTTCAAAATTCAAGCGCAGCTCTACTACCAGGAACCTACTTGAATTGACATCTATTGTAGTTAAAGGATTTAATAATAAATGCAGACTAATGTTACATATACAGATTTTAGTAAAGCTTTAAATTCTGCTAACCATTCTATTGAATAGCCCTATTCTATTATCAAAAATAACATAACTCAACACTGAATTTAGTATTTTGATCAGACCTTTAATCAGGTTACATTTGAATTTGTCTCTTTCCTTTTCCACGATTCCTGTGCATGTGGCGTGTGTTATTAAAAGCTCATAAAATAATAACTAAAATATAAAACCAATCTCAGTGTGTTATTTCCCTTGGTGCTAAGGGATTACAACATGTTATGGGCCCAGTCCACGTTCGTTTAGAAAATTAAAAGTATACATATATGTACATGATGCACAAATCAAAGCGAAACATAAAACCGTTTGACGGTGAGAAATATTCAGTTTGGAAATTTAGAATTAGAGCACTTCTTGCTGAACAAGACATATTAAAAGTAATTGATAGTGAGACTCCTGATGAAATAGATGAAGTTGGGTTAAGGCAGAGAGGATCGCTAAAACATTTTGATAGATCATTTGAGTGAGTTCGCAACGAGCGAACACAGCGCGCGAAATTCTCAGAAGTCTGGATTCCGTGTATGAACGAAAAAGTATTGCCTCGCAGTTATCTGTGCGCAAACGGTTGTTGGCGCTTAAACTCAAGAGTGAGATGTCCCTAGTGAACCACTTTACTATTTTTGATGAACAAGTTGGTGAACTTTTAGCGTCGGGGTCTAAAATGGACGAAATGGATAGAATCTCGCATTTGCTGCTCACATTGCCAGGATCATATGACGGGGTAATAACAGCAATAGAGACACTTTCAGAGGAAAATATGACGCCCGCGTTTGTAAAGAACCGTTTACTAGACCACGAAGTAAAAATTAAAAACGCTAATAACGAAACTAGTAGAAAGGTTATGCAGGCTGAGGCTAAAACTAAATTTAACAATAAACAATTATAAAAACAATAATAGCTATAAATTGTAACAAAAAAATTATAATACAAATTATAATACACGTAAACCGTATAATATGAAACAAAAAGTAAATACCATAAAATTGTGGAAAGCTAGGACATATGAAAAAAGATTGTTTGGGCTATAATAAACAAATAAATACTGAAAATAACAAAGAGAATAACAAACGAGCGCACACTGCAACTACCAAGCCAGGCTTCGCGTTCATGCTGAAAAGTGAATTTTATTCTTGACTCGGGTGCTACCGACCACCGCATAAACGATTAGGCTTTATTTATGGACCATGCTGATCTGGCAACTCCAATAAAAATTGCCGTTGCTAAGCATGGGGAGTATATCTTCGCAACAAAGCGAGGAGTCGTCCGTCTGGAAAATGAATATCAGATAACGCTGGAGGACGTACTGTATTGCGAAGAAGTTGCAAAAGTGAACGTGAATGTTATTCTTGACTCGGGTGCTACCGACCACCGCATAAACGATGAGGCTTTATTTATGGACCATGCTGATCTGGCAACTCCAATAAAAATTGCCGTTGCTAAGCATGGGGAGTATATCTTCGCAACAAAGCGAGGAGTCGTCCGTCTGGAAAATGAATATCAGATAACGCTGGTGGACGTACTGTACTGCGAAGAAGTTGCAAAAGTGAACGTGAATTTTATTCTTGACTCGGGTGCTACCGACCACCGCATAAACGATGAGGCTTTATTTATGGACCATGCTGATCTGGCAACTCCAAAAAAAATTGCATTTGCTAAGCATGGGGAGTATATCTTCGCAACAAAGCGAGGAGTCGTCCGTCTGGAAAATGAATATCAGATAACGCTGGAGGACGTACTGTACTGCGAAGAAGTTGCAAAAAACCTGATATCGGTCAAAAGGCTACAAGAAGTAACAGTAGTATTCGACGAAAATGGAGCTAAATTGAACAAAAACGGTGTCACGATTGCTGAAAACACAGGTGCGTACAATATGCCAGTTATTGAATTTAAAGCATTTAAAGTTATTTCGAAAAATACAGATTTTATAAACTATGGCACGAAAGGTTGGGTCATATAAGTAAAGGAAAAATGTTAGAAATAAAAAGAAAGAATTTATTTGATAATGTTAATCCTTCTGAGGATATATGCGAAGCTTGTTTGAATGGAAAGCAAGCCAGATTACGATTTTCTAAATATAAAATTAAAGATCATATAAATATTTATGTTATTCATTCTGATGTCTGTGGTCCGATAACACCAAAAACTATTGATGATAAAAATTACTATGTAATTTTTGTGGATCAATTTACCCATTATTGCGTCACTTATTTAATAAAACATAAGTCGGATGTGTATAATATGTTTAAAGATTTTGTGGCAAAAAGTGAAACACACTTTAATCTTAAAATTGTTAATCTATACATTGAAAACGGAGTATTTACCTAATGATATGCTTGAGTTCTGTGTTCAAAAAGGAATAAGTTACCACCTGACTGTACCATATACTCCACAATTAAATGGAGTTTCAGAACGAATGATCAGAACAATTACTGAAAAGGCTTGTGCCATGGTAAATGGTGCCCGACTAGATAAATCTTTTTGGGGTGAAGCGGTGTTGACGGCAACGTATTTAATAAATAGGATTCCAAGCAGAGCACTTGGAGATCGCGAAACAAAGCCGTATGAAATGTGGCATAATAGAAAGCCGATTTTGAAATATTTAAAAATATTTGGTTCGACTGTTTATGTGCATAACATAAATCGTTTAAAACTATATTTGTCGGGTACGAACAAAATGGCTTAAAGGTATAGGATATTGAAAATGAGAAATTTATGGTTGCCAGAGACGTAGTTGTAGATGAGACAAATATGGTTAACTCTAGAGCTACTAAAAGTGAAATCCTGAATGATAGTAAGGATAATAATAAGAAAATTAAATTCCTGAAGGAGAGTAAGGAAAGTATGCCCCTGAATGAAAGTTAGGAAGGTGTTGAATGTAATTTCCAGAATGAGAGTATGGAATATTTTAAACAAGGTTTCCTGAATGAGAGTAAGGATAACGTAAATAAAAATTTCCAGAATGAGAGTATGGATTATTTTGAACAAGATTTCCTGAATGAGAGTAAGGACAAAGTAAATGAAAATTTCCAGAATGAGAGTATGGAATATTTTGAGCAAGATTTCCTGAATGAGAGTAAGGATAACGTAAATGAAAATTTCCAGAATGAGAGTATGGAACATTTTAAACTAAAATCCTGAATGAGAGTAAGGATTACGTAAATAAAAATGTTCAAAATGAGGTTTTTGAACAAGAGATCCTGAACGAAAGTAAGGATAGCGATAACAACAGTGTCCTCAATGAGAGTAAGGAAGGAAAGCAGTCTAGAAAAATTTCAACAAATGAAATTGGTAATAAAGCCAACGATATAACTAGAAGAAGCGAAAGATTGAAAAATAGACCACACATATCTTATAGTGAAGATGATCTAAGTCTAAATAATTTTATAATGAATGCTCACACTGTTTTTAATGAAGTTCCTTATTCATTTGATGAATAAAGATATAAAGCAAGACTAGTTGCACGCGGTTTTACACAAAAATATAAAATAGACTACGACGAAACGTTCGCTCCTGTTGCGGGAATTTCTAGTTTCCGTTTTATTTTATCGATTGCAAATCAATATAATCTTAAAGTACATCACATGGTTGTTAAAACTGCTTTTCTCAATGGTACGCTGAAGGAGGAAATATATATGTTCAAGATAGAGGCGATATCAAGAAAAATATTTATGTCTTACTATATGTGGATGACTTAGTAATAGCAACATCAAATATAAAAGTATTAAACAATTTTAACCAACACCTAATGACAAAATTTTGAATGACTTACTTCATTGGAATGAAAATAGAAATTGGCCAAGATCAGATATCTTTAAGCCAATCTGCGTATATTAAAAGGTTTTAAATAAGTTTAATATGGAAGACTGCAAGTCTGTAAATACTCCGCTTCCGTATAAACTAGATTATGAAATGTTAAATGCAGACGACAAATACGATGCTCCTTGTCGAAATTTAATTGGTAGTTTAATGTACATAATGCTTTGTACACGTCATGATATAGCTACTGCTGTGAATATCCTAAGTAGATATACTAATAAAAATAATATAGAGCTATGGCAATTTTTAAAAAGGGTCTTAAAGTATCTTAAAGGAAACATTGATTTGAAATTAATTTTCAAGAAAAATATGAATTACGAACACATATTTGTTGGCTATGTCGACTCAGATTGGGGTGGAAATGAAAATGACAGAAAAAGTACATCTGGTTACCTTTTTAAAATGTTTAATTCAAATTTAATTTGTTGGAATACAAAGAGACAGAAATCTGTGGCAGCTTCATCCACTGAAGCAGTATACATGGCATTTTTTGAAGCTGTAAGAGAAGCATTATGGCTTAAGTTTGAAGATAACCAGGGATGTATAAGCATAGCCAGCAATTAAGAAGGCAATTGGGACTACTCCAAAAAGAATAACCTCAACAAAAGAAGACACGATTTAATATAATTTCGTTAAACCGAAGTACCTATCTAAATTTTAATTTGATTTATGTTAATCGATGAGGAAACATTAAAAAACAAACAAAAATAATCTAACTAAGTTTAGTAATTGAAGTTCCTTTTTAATTTTAAATTTTGTATATCTGATGTTATTACATTAAGTACGTATAATGATCTGGTTGGGTTTTATCTGAGTTTCCCCAATCCTTGCAGCAAATGCTGGATCATATTGTAAAACTTCCCAGAATGCACACTAGCCACATTAGAATATGTAATGAAGTAACTATTGAACTTTAAGTTTGGTTTAACGTTGTGAAATGTTGTTTTTGAGGGGGCGTATTGAATAGCCATATTGTATTATTAAAAATAACATAACACAACACTGAATTTAGTATTTTGATTAGACCTATAATCTGGTCACATTTGAATTTGTCTCTTTCCTTTTCCACGATTCCTGTGCATGTGGCGTGTGTTATTAAAAGCTCATAAAATAATAACTAAAATATAAAACCAATCTTAGTGTGTTATTTGTCTTGGTGCTAAGGGATTACAACACATTCTCTTCTTTTCTTTAAATTATCTCGGGTTTTCGAATTATCTTTTAACTTAGATTTCAAGTCATTTGAATTTAAGAACTCTTACGGTTATTTTTAAAAACGTATTTTCCAATATGGTTAACGTAACATCTGGAGTGCCTCAAGGTAGTCATTTGGGCCCATTGCCATTTACTTTGTCATTATTAATCTTCCTTCTGTCATAACACATTCTCGAGTATTAATGTATGCTGTATGTTAATGTATACTGTATGTTCAGCTGTTTCAAAAAACTAAGAAAAACAAATCTGTCAATTTTATACCAAAATGTGCGAAGCCTACTGGGTAAAATGAGTAAGGTGTATGTTAATAGTCATTCCACCGACGCCGACGTCATTGCTTTAACTGAAACATGGCTAAACTCTGTAACGACCTGATTTCTTATGTATTCTCGCTCGCTACGTTAACGGGCGGCTAGCTCAGAGAGTTATGGGTTTGTTCCACCAAATTTATATTGGGTGATTGCCTTTGACCGAAGAAAACGCAAGAGTTCTGCTGGGATCGTAACGGTTTTTATTCGTCCCCTTATAAAAGCCTCGCGGCTCGTCCTCTGCGGTGTCGCTCCTCGTCGCTGTCCTTCGCGGCGTCGCTCCTCGTCGTCGACTGCTTGCTGGTGTCTGGCTCGTGACGGCTCCTTCGAGACTCTGGATATTATGCAAACCTCAATGTGTTTCGCCTAGCTGGTAGAACTTGGTTCTGCCTTTTCGCCTAGCCACCTTTATCGCAGGCTCCCTAAGTTGGTCCGGATTGTGTATCGCCTAGCAGGTAGAACTAGGTTCGACCTCTTGGCCCAGCCACTTTTATCGCAGACTCCACGCAAGGACTCCCTGAGCTCGATTTAACCACGACCTAGCACCCATTGGATCTCAGCGTTGAAGCCTCAGCCTTGTAGACTCTCAGTCGTTCGGCGTCTCGACTTTGCGATCTTGATCCTGGTACTCGGCACTTAACTAACTTGCTACTGGTCTCGCGTACACGCACTCGCTTTGATTCTCGCACTATTACTTCTTGGTGCGCTGCGCTTGCTCCGCCTTTTAATAGCCTGTGATGGTCCCGTAATTTCCCTTCGTGATCGGGTCCAAGGTCCACTACCGCACCGTAAGTTCACGGTGCGTCCTCTTTGAGCGGGTCCGAAGTCCGCCAATTTACCGTTCGACCCTGTTGCCCTTGCCGTGTCAGGGTCCAATGTCCAGCGTGGTACCGTTAATTCACGGCGTCTCCGCTTTGCCCGGGTCCAAGGCTGAGGCTTCACCGTTTGACATTGTTGCCCTTGACTCCTCCGGCACTCTCGCCTCCTTCGCTGTTGCTAGGCAGCTCTCCTTTTAAGACTCCTCACATTTCCCCCTTTCTTCGGAAATGTTATGAAAGTGGTGATTTCCCCGCCCCTGTTGTTCGTTCATTCAAATTCCCCGCCAAACTCGTACTCCTCGTGACCCCATACAGTTCCCCAAATGACTTTAACTTTCCCTGAGCTGTCCTCGTAAGACTTCCCCAGACAGAGCTCTGAAAGAACCAAATGTCTTAAAGGTATGGGATATTGAAAATGAGAAATTTATGGTTGCCAGAGACGTAGTTGTAGATGAGACAAATATGGTTAACTCTAGAGCTACTAAAAGTGAAATCCTGAATGATAGTAAGGATAATAATAAGAAAATTAAATTCCTGAAGGAGAGTAAGGAAAGTATGCCCCTGAATGAAAGTTAGGAAGGTGTTGAATGTAATTTCCAGAATGAGAGTATGGAATATTTTAAACAAGGTTTCCTGAATGAGAGTAAGGATAACGTAAATAAAAATTTCCAGAATGAGAGTATGGATTATTTTGAACAAGATTTCCTGAATGAGAGTAAGGACAAAGTAAATGAAAATTTCCAGAATGAGAGTATGGAATATTTTGAGCAAGATTTCCTGAATGAGAGTAAGGATAACGTAAATGAAAATTTCCAGAATGAGAGTATGGAACATTTTAAACTAAAAATCCTGAATGAGAGTAAGGATTACGTAAATAAAAATGTTCAAAATGAGGTTTTTGAACAAGAGATCCTGAACGAAAGTAAGGATAGCGATAACAACAGTGTCCTCAATGAGAGTAAGGAAGGAAAGCAGTCTAGAAAAATTTCAACAAATGAAATTGGTAATAAAGCTAACGATATAACTAGAAGAAGCGAAAGATTGAAAAATAGACCACACATATCTTATAGTGAAGATGATCTAAGTCTAAATAATTTTATAATGAATGCTCACACTGTTTTTAATGAAGTTCCTTATTCATTTGATGAATAAAGATATAAAGCAAGACTAGTTGCACGCGGTTTTACACAAAAATATAAAATAGACTACGACGAAACGTTCGCTCCTGTTGCGGGAATTTCTAGTTTCCGTTTTATTTTATCGATTGCAAATCAATATAATCTTAAAGTACATCACATGGTTGTTAAAACTGCTTTTCTCAATGGTACGCTGAAGGAGGAAATATATATGTTCAAGATAGAGGCGATATCAAGAAAAATATTTATGTCTTACTATATGTGGATGACTTAGTAATAGCAACATCAAATATAAAAGTATTAAACAATTTTAACCAACACCTAATGACAATATTTTGAATGACTTACTTTATTGGAATGAAAATAGAAATTGGCCAAGATCAGATATCTTTAAGCCAATCTGCGTATATTAAAAAGGTTTTAAATAAGTTTAATATGGAAGACTGCAAGTCTGTAAATACTCCGCTTCCGTCTAAACTAGATTATGAAATGTTAAATGCAGACGACAAATACGATGCTCCTTGTCGAAATTTAATTGGTAGTTTAATGTACATAATGCTTTGTACACGTCCTGATATAGCTACTGCTGTGAATATCCTAAGTAGATATACTAATAAAAATAATATAGAGCTATGGCAATTTTTAAAAAGGGTCTTAAAGTATCTTAAAGGAAACATTGATTTGAAATTAATTTTCAAGAAAAATATGAATTACGAACACATATTTGTTGGCTATGTCGACTCAGATTGGGGTGGAAATGAAAATGACAGAAAAAGTACATCTGGTTACCTTTTTAAAATGTTTAATTCAAATTTAATTTGTTGGAATACAAAGAGACAGAATTCTGTGGCAGCTTCATCCACTGAAGCAGAATACATGGCATTGTTTGAAGCTGTAAGAGAAGCATTATGGCTTAAGTCCCTCTTAGAAAGCATTTACATTAAATTTGATAAGCCAATAAAGTTGTTTGAAGATAACCAGGGATGTATAAGCATAGCCAGCAATCCGTCTTGTCATAAGAGGTCAAAACATATTGATATAAAGTATCATTTTTCCAGAGAGCAAATAGAGAATAATATTATTTCTATTGAGTATATTCCTACAGAGAATCAGCTGGCAGACATCTTCACGAAACCATTACCTCCTGGAAGATTCTCGTTATTAAGAAGGTAATTGGGACTACTCCAAAAAGAATAACATCAACAAAAGAAGACACGATTTAATATAATTTCGTTAAACTGAAGTACCTATCTAAATTTTAATTTGATTTATGTTAATCGATGAGGAAACATTGAAAAACAAACAAAAATAATCTAACTAAGTTTAGTAATTGAAGTTGTAACGCCCTAAATCTAGGGCGTACAAATCACGCCACTCCCTCCATATACATTATTACCCTAGTTTTAAGTTTGTTATTAGTTATAAGCTCGGACACGGAGTCCCCCCCATTGCGTACCAAATTAAAGTTACAAAACTAGTATTAATTTAAGCCAGGACACGCACCCAAAACACAGCCCCCCTAACGCGTTATCGCACTCATGAACTCCCGCGATCGATAGCGCGATCGATAGCGCAATCGATAGCGAGGAACTAGTTCAGCGAGCACGAGACGCGGCTAAAGTGCGATCGCTGATTTTTCGCCCTCGGCATCTTTTTATTCCTTTTGGTTTTGACTCTGGTCGACGCGCGCGGAAAATTCAACCCGAGATAATTAATTTGAAAACGCCACAGGTATATCTACAACGCCATTCACGTAAGCCCAGTATCCCTAGTGTGAGGGCAGCAGCCAGGACCCATACTGAATAAAGCTTAAAACCTAGAAAAGAAATCTTCGTGTGTTCTTATTGTTTCCAACCCCTTTTCCCACTTCCTAACCTTAGAATCCTCGTAACCTCCGAGTCATCCAGAGTTCCTAACCCCGCATTCCGTAGACTCCGCGCCCTAGCCGGAGTATAGATTCCCTTGCATGCCCGTAGGCTCCGCGCCCTAGCCGGAGTATAGATTTCCCCGCATCCCAGTAGGCTCCGCGCCCCAGCCGGAGTATAGATTCCCTCGCATGCCCGTAGGCTCCGCGCCCAGCCGGAGTATAATATCCCTGAATCCCAGTAGGCTCCGCGCGCAGCCGGAGTATAGATTCCCCAGCATCCCCAGTAGGCCCAGCCGGAGTACAACACCCTTAGCATCCTAACCGACTCCGCGCCCAGCCGAAACATATAAATTTCGCCCGGCAGAATCCTCCTCCGTGGCTAACCACCAACGAATATTCCCGGGTTCCGCACCAAGTGGCGAGATCGTGCGAACAGGGTATTCCCAAGTTCCCACAAGGCACGGAGGTTGCCACGCGTTCTCCCGTCTTAGCCGAGACAACAACCCCCATACAAATTCCTACTACAGGTTCCACCGTTCTATATAAATTTCTTGCACAGGTTCCCTGGCCCCGATTGAGATTCTACCCCGGCCAGAGAACCGCATTACAAGTGGCGCCCGAACAGGGACCTGATAGGGAGAAAAACCAGGAAAATTACCACCTGTATGGGGAGTGCGTAACCCTAAGACGAGTGACATAACCCAAAAATTCCGCGAGACTCAATCGAAAACTAAAACCAAAGTTTACCGCCCGTGAAAAATAACCTCAACGAACTAGTGAACGCGCCCGGTGTCACAACCCACGTGCTGCTTCGCGATCCCGTACAGTCCACGCGACCGAGTGCCTGTGAAAAACACGAACATATAGCCCCAAGAGGGCCAGTGAAGACCAACAAAGACACTATTCCCAGAAGACAACACACCAAAACAGCGCTGCAACCATGGGTCCCGACCAGAAAATTTCCGGTGAGTCCGTTCCACACTTACTTAAAAACCCTGGGGTCCCCTCGCGGTGGATTTATTCACGTTTGAAGGCCGAATTACTAGCCTTTGCTGACGAATTCGGGTTCTCCGCCGAGGGAGTCGTCGACGACTTGCGGCGAAATTTTGCCACCCTAGTTAGAGACTCAGAACAAACCCAAGAAGTTTGGGATCGCCTCGCCGACCTGGAGAGGCAATTCTCTTCACGTGCCCCGAGCCCCGTACATTTGGGGGAGGACAAATCTGTCCTTAACAGCGCCGCCGCGAAAATGGGATACAGCCCAGGTGTCTCCTCCGGAGGCCGGTCCCGAAACACCCCTAGCCTCACAATTACTGGCCCCTCCCCAGTGATCGCTAACCGGGAAACTTTTATAGATCCGAGCCACGATCGGAACCGCCGCGAGTTTGTCTGCGTCCCCGAACGAATTCGTAAATGGGGTCTTCAATTCGACGGGTATTCAGACCCGCTAGCCTTCATCGAACAGGTCGAGAGCCGGACATTATCCTATGGGATCGACCTAGAACTCCTTCCGCGAGCCATGGCAGAGCTGCTGACGAGCAGAGCGGACAAGTGGTTTCAGACCTGCCGCCTCCAAGGGGCTGACTGGACCACATTTCGACGAGAATTCCTCGAGTTTTTCCTCAAATCCCGATACCTCCAGCGCTTGGACGACCAGATCCGGAGTCGTGAGCAACGGGAAGGGGAAACGTTCAAAGATTTTATGTTAGACCTTCGAGTTCTCATGCGCCATGCGGGCTACCACGAGATCCAAGAGCTGGATAGGTTATACGAAAACATCGCGCCAGAGTACCAGATGTATATCCGCCGTAGCGAGTTCCGAACCATTGGGGAACTGGCTCAGTTGGCCACCGAGTTTGAGGCTGTCCAGAAGCGAAGCCTCGAGAGGAGCAATTATAACCACGCCCCTGGAAATACGACAGTTTACCGCCCACCTTCACAGGGTCGAGCGCAAACTGCGTTCGCCGGGGTAATTCCCCACGGAAACACAACGCGTACATCGCCGGAACCCAGAGCTGCCCCGCCTGCTCGGGTTAACCGGAATTGTGGAGCACCGGGGCATTTTAGCCGCGATTGCCGGAATCCACGACAGTAATTAAGTTGGGACTGCGGACGAAGAGACGTCCGAACCGTCGAGTGTTGTCGACGCCCACAACTGGGAAACGGGATGGGTCCCCTCGACCGGCGGAGTCCGACGGGACCCAATCCACCCGAGAACCGCCAGTAACTGCACCACTGAGGATAGAGAGGGGGAGGATCGCCGCCGAGGTCGACATTGGCGGACACGTGCGTTTAGCCACCATCGACACCGGGGCCTCCAGAAGTTTCATTAGCCAGAACATCGCCGATGTAGTCGGCCAGCCGCACCAGCTTAGGGAGATTCGCACGCAGATCAATCTCGCTGATACGTCTAGAGTAGAAGTAACAAGGTTACTCCTGGCGGACGTGACGCTCGCCCGGAAGACAATTCAGGTCCCCCTTCTAGTAATGCCCGCCATGCTAGAACCTTTAATCCTAGGGATGGATTTTCTAGCTTCCATCGGCACCACTCTCCGCTGTGGTACGGCCAGCCTCACTCTGTCTCGACGAAGGCCGGGAGAAGGCGAGCCGACTAGGCTTAACGATCCGGAACGCGGCAACCAAGGCAACCACTCGGAACCACCACCTCGACCACGAAGACCACGCAGCCACGAAACTACGCATAGGACATCGAGTACACCATCAACGGAACCACGGCTAGGCATAGCCAATCACGACATAGGACCACAGGATGAGAGGGGTGCTAATGCGCCCGAGGAGCCGCACGAGACGCCAGAGAGCAAGGAGGAAAGCACAGAGAACACCGAGGAAAGCACAAAAAACACCGAGGAAAGCACAGAGAACACCGAGGAAAACACAGATAACACAGAGAACACCGAGGAAAACACAGAGAAAACAGAGAAAAACACAGAGAACACAGAAAACGACGAGGAAAACGCAGAGAACACACGAGGGAGACCCGAAGAGGAGGTCGAGACCCAGGGGTCTCAACCAAACAACCAGGAGGACCAGGAACGTGGCTGCGAGATTGATCCGCAAGCCCAAGCGTTCCTCGAGGAACAGCTAGCACAATTTGAAGGAATTGCGGGAGTAGCCAACATAGCGGAACACCGGATCACGATGAGGGATGACCGGCCGATTAAACAACGTTATTTTCCGAAGAACCCGGCCACGCAACGGATCATCGACGAGCAAGTAGACGCGTTGCTGGAGCAGGGATGTATCGAACCGTCGCGTAGCCCGCACAGTGCCCCTTTGGTCCTGGTCCGGAAGAAAACCGGGCAGTGGCGCATGTGCGTGGACTACCGGCAACTAAACGCAATCCATCCCGGACGCATATCCGTTGCCGCGTATTAATCACATCTTAGAACGACTGAGGAACGCAAAACCAGGAAAAGTGCTCATTCTTCAAGAGGAAACTGGCCTACCTCGGACACGTGATCAGCGACCAGGGCATTCACACCGATCCGGACAAGGTAGCCGCCGTACGAAACCTTAGCCCTCCCACGACCTTACGGGAGCTGAGGAGATGCCTCGGGATGGCCTCTTGGTACCGGCGATTCGTGCCTAACTTCGCCTCAGTGGTCCAGCCCATGACGAACCTGCTAAGGAAAAACCAACGGTGGAAGTGGGAGACGGAGCAACAGAGTGCCTTCGACCTCCTGAAAAGCCTACTGACAGACGCACCCGTGCAGGCATGCCCAGACTTCTCTGTCAAGATAACACTCCAGACTGACGCCAGCAATTACGGACTCGGAGGAGTATTGACCCAGGAAATCGACGGCCAGGAACGAGTTATTGCCTACGTCAGCCGCAAGCTCGATGCCGCGGAACTTAATTACTCGCCCACCGAAAAAGAGTGCTTGGCCATAGTTTGGGGAATACGGAAATTGCGATGCTACCTTGAAGGATATAGATTCGATGTAATCACCGACCACTTGGCACTGAAATGGCTGGACCAAATAGAAAACCCAACCGGGAGAATTGCTAGATGGGCCTTAGAGCTCCAGCAATACCAATACGACGTACATTACCGCCGAGGGAAGTATAATGTAGTAGCCGACGCCCTATCCCGGCAACCTCTGGAGCGCTTACAGAGACTTACGCAAGACGAGCACCAGTGCAAGTGGCTACAACGGAAGCTGAAGGAAGTCCGGGACGACCCACAGAAGTTCCCCGACTTCATCATCGAGAACGGAGAACTATATCGCCACCTCGGCCACCGTCCAGATGACCAGGATTACGTACCCTGGAAGCTGTGCGTAGCAGCCGAACACCGAGCCCGGATTCTACATGAATGCCATGATGCACCCACGGCCGGACATCTTGGCGTTAGAAAAACAATTATCAGGATCTCCCAGAAGTACTACTGGCCAGGGATGTTTCGCGATGTGCGACGGCACATACGTCAGTGTATCCCGTGCCAGAAATACAAGGCAGAGCATCGGCAACAAGCTGGGAAGATGCTAACGAGGCAGGTCAACGAGCCCTTTGGAATATTATGTGCGGATTTCGTCGGACCGCTACCTCGCTCAAAAGAGGGGAATACCACACTCCTCGTCTTCTTCGTCACCTTCACCAAGTGGGTCGAATTGATACCCCTACGAAAGGCAACCACGGCGACTCTGATACGGGCCTTCCGCGATCGGATCATCAGCCATTTCGGAGCCCCGAGGAAACTAGTGTGTGATAACGGGTCACAATTCACCAGCAAGGCATTCAAGGACTTCCTCAAGAAAATGGGAGTAGATCTCCAATTTACCGCCCCATATTGCCCGCGAGAGAACCCGACTGAGCCCGCGAACCGCACGGTCAAGACCATGATCGCACAATACGTGGAGAGTGGACAGAACACCTGGGACCGGTTGCTACCAGAGCTGTCACTTGCGATCAACACCAGTGTCTCGGAATCAATCGGATATAGCCCGGCCTTCCTTTTACAAGCTCGAGAACCGCGGCTGCCTGGATCCTGGTACGACAGCGTAACCCCCGGAACAGCAACATCGCTCCAGAGCCCATCGGAGAGAGCGGGCCGCTTGAAGGAAGTCTTTCAAATCGTGCAGAACAATCTTCAAAAGGCCAGCCGAGAGCAGGGGAGGCACTATAACTTGCGCTGCAGAAGGGTTCGCAGCGAAGCTCGCCCCGAAATTCGACGGACCGTACAAAGTGGTCGCTTTCCCTTAACCTAATGTCGTCCGAATCCGCCTACCCGGTCAGCGGAAAGGACGACTTGCTAATATTGGTGACTTAAAAGCGTTTCATTCTTCTTCCCCAGGTAACTCCGACGATGAAGACAGCGAAATCCCCAAGGAAGACACCGGCGATCAACCCGGGCCGTCCCAACCGGCCGACACAATCAACGAGGGGTGATCTTAAGTGCCTCAACCTTCCTTTGTGACCCACTAACGTAGAACTCATTGTAAACTCTAAAAGTTAGGAGATTCTTTTGCTGCTGCCCATTTTATCCCTGTTGTTAAAAATCAATACAACTAAGTTAGTTTAGTCACCTCTTTCACAGATCAACCATGGACATGGACACAATCGAGCTGTTATCCGACGATAGCGACGTAAGGTCCACGCCTCGATTTCATTTCCGGGAACGGCGTACGCCGGGAGGTCCAACCGGTCATGCCCGACGGGAAGGCGCCAGCCAGGTGGCCCTGGAGGAGCGACACCATCCTCGCCAGGACCCAGCGCTCGGACACGATCCCGCTGGGCAGCGTCGAGCTGCACACAAACCCACGACGAAGACGACGACGAACCGATGTCGCCCCCTGCTCCGACCAGAGGAGTATCTCCGTTCTACACGGACGCGGCAGGACACCGGACTTATCAGGCACCCAGGCAGCGAGCCCCGAGCCCAACCGGGTCGCCAGGACGCAATTGGGAGTACAACCCGTGCGGACGCAGCCCCGACCACCCGGAACCGTCCATCAGTTCCCACAACGAGGAGGAACAGGCGCCCTACGTGGAAGACGTCGGCAGTGACGACTCCGGACGCGAGGACCAGGAGCCCTACGACGAGACCGAGAACGCATACTCGAGGGATAGCCACGAAGACGACGACGGTCCCCAGGAAGGTGTGATCCATTACGTGTACACTGGCGAGGACCGCTACGGGTATCACCAGGGGTCCTGGATCTACCTCTTCCGGACGAACTGGGAAATGGCACCGTATCGTGTCTTTTCCAACGTCCCCCGTGCACCTGTGCATTATGGGGCCCGATGAGACCAACGAGACCGAGGGAACCGATACCCGAGGCGACAGACCCACAGTCGACCTCACCAGTCCCCAAAACGAGGAGATGGGATCAGAGCTGCCCACCACGTCCTCTCTGCAACTCGCTCCGAAGTACTCGCACGGGCCACTGGCGATCGAGCCCCGCGAGACGGTCGCTTCCCCAGTTGCGTTCAAGCCCCCGCACCCCCCTACGGGTTAAACGATGGAGTGGGAGTCGGAGTCGAGTGACGACGAGGAGAGCACCGGACAACGCTTCCGGCGCAAGGAGCCTGCACCCGCCGTGGTGCGTCACGCACCCCCAGCAGCCCGCGCAACCATCGACACGGTCCCCCCAAGGGAACCAGATGCGGAGACTATCGCCGACAGCGCACACCCCTCGGCCACACCCACATCGAGCGCCTCGGACGTTTCAATGGCAATGTCCCCCACAACCTTCGACCTCCTGCTGGGACAGATCGCGCCAGAAATGGAGAACCTGCGCTGGGAGTCGACCACCGATTGGGACTTGCACGGACCCAACCACCCACAGCCCGAGGAGACAGCCTCGAACGATGGCCACTCAGACTCCGACGACGTCCCAACCCCGGGACGCGAGCGCTACCCGCTCCCGGATGGGTGGACGTGCAACAGCACGGACGGACGAGTCCCAGCCGTCGTCTGGCAGACCATCTGCGCACGACAACCCTCCGCCCGGATGTCAAGGCAGCGATTCCGAGTCGCGACAGACGAAGGCTCGTACCAGGTGACCATGAAGCCTACCGGAGCTGGAGCCGTCTCTTTTCTTCCCCGGAAGTAAGGAGGGGATGTAACACCCTAAATTTAGGGCGTACAAATCACGCCACTCCCTCCATATACATTATTACCCTAGCTTTAAGTTTGTTATTAGTTATAAGCTCGGACACGGAGTCCCCCCCATTGCGTAACAAATTAAAGTTACAAAAACTAGTATTAATTTAAGCCAGGGGAAATCTATACTCCGGCTAGGGCGCGGAGCCTACGGGCATGCAAGGGAATATATACTCCGGCTAGGGCGCGGAGTCTACGGGTTGCGGGGTTAGGAACTCTGGATGACTCGGAGGTTACGAGGATTCTAAGGTTAGGAAGTGGGAAAAGGGGTTGGAAACAATAAGAACACACGAAGATTTCTTTTCTAGGTTTTAAGCTTCATTCAGTATGGGTCCTGGCTGCTGCCCTCACACTAGGGATACTGGGCTTACGTGAATGGCGTTGTAGATATACCTGTGGCGTTTTCGAATTAATTATCTCGGGGTGAATTTTCCGCGCGCGTCTATACTCGACCAGAGTCAAAACCAAAAAGAAAAAAAAAGAGGCCGAGGGCCAAAAATCAGCGATCGCACTTTAGCCGCGTCTCGTGCTCGCTGAACTAGTTCCCCGCTATCGATCGTGCTATCGATCGCGCTATCGATCGCGGGAATTCATGAGTGCGATAACGCGTTAGGGGGGCTGTGTTTTGGGTGCGTGTCCTGGCTTAAATTAATACTAGTTTTGTAACTTTAATTTGGTACGCAATGGGGGGGACTCCGTGTCCGATCTTATAACTAATAACAAACTTAAAACTAGGGTAATAATGTATATGGAGGGAGTGGCGTGATTTGTACGCCCTAGATTTAGGGCGTTACATCCCCTCCTTACTTCCGGGGAAGAAAAGAGACGGCTCCAGCTCCGGTAGGCTTCATGGTCACCTGGTACGAGCCTTCGTCTGTGGCGACTCGGAATCGCTGCCTTGACATCCGGGCGGAGGGTTGTCGTGCGCAGATGGTCTGCCAGACGACGGCTGGGACTCGTCCGTCCGTGCTGTTGCACGTCCACCCATCCGGGAGCGGGTAGCGCTCGCGTCCCGGGGTTGGGACGTCGTCGGAGTCTGAGTGGCCATCGTTCGAGGCTGTCTCCTCGGGCTGCGGGTGGTTGGGTCCGTGCAAGTCCCAATCGGTGGTCGACTCCCAGCGCAGGTTCTCCATTTCTGGCGCGATCTGTCCCAGCAGGAGGTCGAAGGTTGTGGGGGACATTGCCATTGAAACGTCCGAGGCGCTCGATGTGGGTGTGGCCGAGGGGTGTGCGCTGTCGGCGATAGTCTCCGCATCTGGTTCCCTTGGGGGGACCGTGTCGATGGTTGCGCGGGCTGCTGGGGTTGCGTGACGGACCACGGCGGGTGCAGGCTCCTTGCGCCGGAAGCGTTGTCCGGTGCTCTCCTCGTCGTCACTCGACTCCGACTTCCACTCCATCGTTTTACCCGTAGGGGGTGCGGGGGTTTGAACGCAACTGGGGAAGCGACCGTCTCGCGGGGCTCGATCGCCAGTGGCCCGTGCGAGTACTTCGGAGCGAGTTGCAGAGAGGACGTGGTGGGCAGCTCTGATCCCATCTCCTCGTCTTGGGGACTTGGAAAAGACACGATTGGGTCATCGGGTGGCCGATACGGTGCCTCCACTTGGACCATTTCCCAGTTCTTCCGGAAGAGGTAGATCCAGGACCCATGGTGATACCCGTAGCGGTCCTCGCCAGTGTACACGTAATGGATCACACCTTCCTGGGGACCGTCATCGTCTTCGTGGCTATCCCTCGAGTATGCGTCCTCGGTCTCGTCGTAGGGCTCCTGGTCCTCGCGTCCGGAGTCGTCACTGCCGACGTCTTCCACGTAGGGCGCCTGTTCCTCCTCGTTGTGGGAACTGATGGACGGTTCCGGGTGGTCGGGGCTGCGTCCGCACGGGTTGTACTCCCAATTGCGTCCTGGCGACCCGGTTGGGCTCGGGGCTCGCTGCCTGGGTGCCTGATAAGTCCGGTGTCCTGCCGCGTCCGTGTAGAACGGAGATACTCCTCTGGTCGGAGCGGGGGGCGACATCGGTTCGTCGTCGTCTTCGTCGTGGGTTTGTGTGCAGCTCGACGCTGCCCAGCGGGATCGTGTCCGAGCGCTGGGTCCTGGCGAGGATGGTGTCGCTCCTCCAGGGCCACCTGGCTGGCGCCTTCCCGTCGGGCATGACCGGGTGGACCTCCCGGCGTACGCCGTTCCCGGACGTAGCCGAGGGTCGCGTGTGGTCGTCGGCTGCGGATCGCTCTGGAATCGAGGCGTGGACCTTCCGTCGCTATCGTCGGATGACAGCTCGATTGTGTCCATGTCCATGGTTGATCTGTAAAAGAGGTGACTAAACTAACTTAGTTCTATTGATTTTTAACAACAGAGGTAAAATGGGCAGCAGCAAAAGAATCTCCTAACTTTTAGAGTTTACAATGAGTTCTACGTTAGTGGGTCACAAAGGAAGGTTGAGGTACTTAAGATCACCCCTCGTTGATTGTGTCGGCCGGTTGGCCTCGTTGGGACGGCCTAGGTTGATCTCCGGTGTCTTCCTTGGGGATCTCGCTGTCTTCATCGTCGGAGTTACCTGGGGAAGAAGAATGAAACGCTTTTAAGTCACCAATATTAGCAAGTCGTCCTTTCCGCTGACCGGGTAGGCGGATTCGGACGACATTAGGTTAAGGGAAAGCGACCACTTTGTACGGTCCGTCGAATTTCGGGGCGAGCTTCGCTGCGAACCCTTCTGCCGCTTTGGACAGATGGTGCTGACGCACGAGGACCAATGATCCCATCTCGGGCTTCCAAGTTCGACGGCGCAAGTTATAGTGCGACATCCCTGGCCAGTAGTACTTCTGGGAGATCCTGATAATTGTTTTTCTAACGCCAAGATGTCCGGCCGTGGGTGCATCATGGCATTCATGTAGAATCCGGGCTCGGTGTTTGGCTGCAACGCACAGCTTCCAGGGTACGTAATCCTGGTCATCTGGACGGTGGCCGAGGTGGCGATATAGTTCTCCGTTCTCGATGATGAAGTCGGGGAACTTCTGTGGGTCGTCCCGGACTTCCTTCAGCTTCCGCTGTAGCCACTTCACGTCGAAATGTGGTCCAGTCAGCCCCTTGGAGGCGGCAGGTCTGAAACCACTTGTCCGCTCTGCTCGTCAGCAGCTCTGCCATGGCTCGCGGAAGGAGTTCTAGGTCGATCCCGTAGGATAATGTCCGGCTCTCGACCTGTTCGATGAAGGCTAGCGGGTCTGAATACCCGTCGAATTGAAGACCCCATTTACGAATTCGTTCGGGGACGCAGACAAACTCGCGGCGGTTCCGATCGTGGCTCGGATCTATAAAAGTTTCCCGGTTAGCGATCACTGGGGAGGGGCCAGTAATATTGAGGCTAGGGGTGTTTCGGGACCGGCCTCCGGAGGAGACACCTGGGCTGTATCCGGCGCCCATATTCGCGGCGGCGCTGTTAAGGACAGATTTGTCCTCCCCCAAATGTACGGGGCTCGGGGCACGTGAAGAGAATTGCCTCTCCAGGTCGGCGAGGCGATCCCAAAATTCTTGGGTTTGTTCTGAGTCTCTAACTAGGGTGGCAAAATTTCGCCGCAAGTCGTCGACGACTCCCTCGGCGGTGAACCCGAATTCGTCAGCAAAGGCTAGTAATTCGGCCTTCAAACGTGAATAAATCCACCGCGATGGGACCCCAGGGTTTTTAAGTAAGTGTGGAACGGACTCACCGGGAATTTTCTGGTCGGGACCCATGGTTGCAGCGCTGTTTTGGTGTTTTGTCTTCTGGGAATAGTGTCTTTGTTGGTCTTCACTGGCCCTCTTGGGGCTATATGTTCGTGTTTTTCACAGGCACTCGGTCGCGTGGACTGTACGGGATCGCGAAGCAGCACGTGGGCTGTGACACCGGGCGCGTTCACTAGTTCGTTGAGGTTATTTTTCACGGGCGGTACACTTTGGTTTTAGTTTTCGATTGAGTCTCGCGGAATTTTTGGGTTATTTCACTCGTCTTAGGGTTACGCCATCCCCATACAGGTGGTAATTTTCCTGGTTTTTCTCCCTATCAGGTCCCTGTTCGGGCGCCACTTGTAATGCGGTTCTCTGGCCGGGGTAGAATCTCAGTCGGGCCAGGGAACCTGTGCAAGAAATTTATATAGAAGGGTGGAACCTGTAGTAGGAATTTGTATGGGGGTTGTTGTCTCGGCTAAGACGGGAGAACGCGTGGCAACCTCCGTGCCTGGTGGGGAACTTGGGAATACCCTGTTCGCACGATCTCGCCACTTGGTGCGGAACCCGGGAATATTCGTTGGGGGTTAGCCACGGAGGAGGATTCTGCCGGGCGAAATTTATATGTTTCGGCTGGGCGCGGAGTCGGTTAGGATGCTAAGGGTGTTGTACTCCGGCTGGGCGCGGGGCCTACGGGCATGCGAGGGAATCTATACTCCGGCTGGGGCGCGGGGCCTACTGGGATGCGGGGAAATCTATACTCCGGCTAGGGCGCGGAGCCTACGGGCATGCAAGGGAATCTATACTCCGGCTAAGGCGCGGAGTCTACGGGATGCGGGGTTAGGAACTCTGGATGACTTGGAGGTTACGAGGATTCTAAGGTTAGGAAGTGGGAAAAGGGGGTTGGAAACAATAAGAACACACGAAGATTTCTTTTCTAGTTTTAAGCTTTATTCAGTATGGGTCCTGGCTGCTGCCCTCACACTAGGGATACTGGGCTTACGTGAATGGCGTTGTAGATATACCTGTGGCGTTTTCGAATTAATTATCTCGGGGTGAATTTTCCGCGCGCGTCGAAACTCGACCAGAGTCAAAACCAAAAAAAAAAAAAAGAGGCCAAGGGCGAAAAATCAGCGATCGCACTTTAGCCGCGTCTCATGCTCGCTGAACTAGTTCCCCGCTATCGATCGCGCTATCGATCGCGGGAGTTCATAAGTGCGATAACGCGTTAGGGGGGCTGTGTTTTCGGTGCGTGTCCTGGCATAAATTAATACTAGTTTTGTAACTTTAATTTGGTACGCAATGGGGGGGGACTCCGTGTCCGAGCTTATAACTAATAACAAACTTAAAACTAGGGTAATAATGTATATGGAGGGAGTGGAGTGATTTGTACGCCCTAAATTTAGGGCGTTACATCCCCTCCTTACTTCCGGGGAAGAAAAGAGACGGCTCCAGCTCCGGTAGGCTTCATGGTCACCTGGTACGCTGCCTTGACATACGGGCGGAGGGTTGTCGTGCGCAGATGGTCTGCCAGACGACAGCTGGGACTCCGTCCGTGCTGTTGCACGTCCAGTCCCTAACTAGGGTGGCAAAATTTCGCCGCAAGTCGTCGACGACTCCCTCGGCGGTGAACCCGAATTCGTCAGCAAAGGCTAGTAATTCGGCCTTCAAACGTGAATAAATCCACCGCGATGGGACCCCAGGGTTTTTAAGTAAGTGTGGAACGGACTCACCGGGAATTTTCTGGTCGGGACCCATGGTTGCAGCGCTGTTTTGGTGTTTTGTCTTCTGGGAATAGTGTCTTTGTTGGTCTTCACTGGCCCTCTTGGGGCTATATGTTCGTGTTTTTCACAGGCACTCGGTCGCGTGGACTGTACGGGATCGCGAAGCAGCACGTGGGCTGTGACACCGGGCGCGTTCACTAGTTCGTTGAGGTTATTTTTCACGGGCGGTACACTTTGGTTTTAGTTTTCGATTGAGTCTCGCGGAATTTTTGGGTTATTTCACTCGTCTTAGGGTTACGCCATCCCATACAGGTGGTAATTTTCCTGGTTTTTCTCCCTATCAGGTCCCTGTTCGGGCGCCACTTGTAATGCGGTTCTCTGGCCGGGGTAGAATCTCAGTCGGGGCCAGGGAACCTGTGCAAGAAATTTATATAGAAGGGTGGAACCTGTAGTAGGAATTTGTATGGGGGTTGTTGTCTCGGCTAAGACGGGAGAACGCGTGGCAACCTCCGTGCCTGGTGGGGAACTTGGGAATACCCTGTTCGCACGATCTCGCCACTTGGTGCGGAACCCGGGAATATTCGTTGGGGGTTAGCCACGGAGGAGGATTCTGCCGGGCGAAATTTATATGTTTCGGCTGGGCGCGGAGTCGGTTAGGATGCTAAGGGTGTTGTACTCCGGCTGGGCGCGGGGCCTACGGGCATGCGAGGGAATCTATACTCCGGCTGGGGCGCGGGGCCTACTGGGATGCGGGGAAATCTATACTCCGGCTAGGGCGCGGAGCCTACGGGCATGCAAGGGAATCTATACTCCGGCTAAGGCGCGGAGTCTACGGGATGCGGGGTTAGGAACTCTGGATGACTTGGAGGTTACGAGGATTCTAAGGTTAGGAAGTGGGAAAAGGGGGTTGGAAACAATAAGAACACACGAAGATTTCTTTTCTAGTTTTAAGCTTTATTCAGTATGGGTCCTGGCTGCTGCCCTCACACTAGGGATACTGGGCTTACGTGAATGGCGTTGTAGATATACCTGTGGCGTTTTCGAATTAATTATCTCGGGGTGAATTTTCCGCGCGCGTCTAAACTCGACCAGAGTCAAAACCAAAAAAAAAAAAAAAGAGGCCAAGGGCGAAAAATCAGCGATCGCACTTTAGCCGCGTCTCATGCTCGCTGAACTAGTTCCCCGCTATCGATCGCGCTATCGATCGCGGGAGTTCATAAGTGCGATAACGCGTTAGGGGGGCTGTGTTTTGGGTGCGTGTCCTGGCTTAAATTAATACTAGTTTTGTAACTTTAATTTGGTACGCAATGGGGGGGGGACTCCGTGTCCGAGCTTATAACTAATAACAAACTTAAAACTAGGGTAATAATGTATATGGAGGGAGTGGAGTGATTTGTACGCCCTAAATTTAGGGCGTTACATCCCCTCCTTACTTCCGGGGAAGAAAAGAGACGGCTCCAGCTCCGGTAGGCTTCATGGTCACCTGGTACGCTGCCTTGACATACGGGCGGAGGGTTGTCGTGCGCAGATGGTCTGCCAGACGACGGCTGGGACTCCGTCCGTGCTGTTGCACGTCCACCCATCCGGGAGCGGGTAGCGCTCGCGTCCCGGGGTTGGGACGTCGTCGGAGTCTGAGTGGCCATCGTTCGAGGCTGTCTCCTCGGGCTGCGGGTGGTTGGGTCCGTGCAAGTCCCAATCGGTGGTCGACTCCCAGCGCAGGTTCTCCATTTCTGGCGGGAGGTCGAAGGTTGTGGGGGACATTGCCATTGAAACGTCCGAGGCGCTCGATGTGGGTGTGGCCGAGGGGTGTGCGCTGTCGGCGATAGTCTCCGCATCTGGTTCCCTTGGGGGGACCGTGTCGATGGTTGCGCGGGCTGCTGGGGTTGCGTGACGGACCACGGCGGGTGCAGGCTCCTTGCGCCGGAAGCGTTGTCCGGTGCTCTCCTCGTCGTCACTCGACTCCGACTTCCACTCCATCGTTTTACCCGTAGGGGGTGCGGGGGTTTGAATGCAACTGGGGAAGCGACCGTCTCTCGGGGCTCGATCGCCAGTGGCCCGTGCGAGTACTTCGGAGCGATGATCCCATCTCCTAGCTTGGGGACTGGTGAAGTCGACTGTGGGTCTGTCGCCTCGGGTATCGGTTCCCTAGGTCTCGTTGGTCTCATCGGGCCCCATAATGCACAGGTGCACGGGGGACGTTGGAAAAGACACGATTGGGTCATCGGGTGGCCGATACGGTGCCTCCACTTGGACCATTTCCCAGTTCGTCCGGAAGAGGTAGATCCAGGACCCCTGGTGATACCCGTAGCGGTCCTCGCCAGTGTACACGTAATGGTCCCCTTCCTGGGGACCGTCGTCGTCTACACGGCTATCCTTCGAGTATGCGTCCTCGGTCTCGTCGTAGGGCTCCTGGTCCTCGCGTCCGGAGTCGTCACTGCCGACGTCTTCCACGTAGGGCGCCTGTTCCTCCTCGTTGTGGGAACTGATGGACGGTTCCGGGTGGTCGGTGCTGCGTCCGCACGGGTTGTACTCCCAATTGCGTCCTGGCGACCCAGTTGGGCTTGGGGCTCGCTGCCTGGGTGCCTGATAAGTCCGGTGTCCTGCCGCGTCCGTGTAGAACGGAGATACTCCTCTGGTCGGAGCGGGGGGCGACATCGGTTCGTCGTCGTCTTCGTCGTGGGTTTGTGTGCAGCTCGACGCTGCCCCGCGGGATCGTGTCCGAGTGCTGGGTCCTGGCAAGGATGGTGTCGCTCCTCCAGGGCCACCTGGCTGGCGCCTTCCCGTCGGGCATGACCGGGTGGACCTCCCGGCGTACGCCGTTCCCGGAAATGAAATCGAGGCGTGGACCTTACGTCGCTATCGTCGGATAACAGCTCGATTGTGTCCATGTCCATGGTTGATCTGTGAAAGAGGTGACTAAACTAACTTAGTTGTATTGATTTTTAACAACAGGGGTAAAATGGGCAGCAGCAAAAGAATCTCCTAACTTTTAGAGTTTACAATGAGTTCTACGTTAGTGGGTCACAAAGGACGGTTGAGGCACTTAAGATCACCCCTCGTTGATTGTGTCGGCCGGTTGGGACGGCCCGGGTTGATCGCCGGTGTCTTCCTTGGGGATTTCGCTGTCTTCATCGTCGGAGTTACCTGGGGAAGAAGAATGAAACGCTTTTAAGTCACCAATATTAGCAAGTCGTCCTTTCCGCTGACCGGGTAGGCGGATTCGGACGACATTAGGTTAAGGGAAAGCGACCACTTTGTACGGTCCGTCGAATTTCGGGGCGAGCTTCGCTGCGAACCCTTCTGCAGCGCAAGTTTTAGTGCCTCCCCTGCTCTCGGCTGGCCTTTTGAAGATTGTTCTGCACGATTTGAAAGACTTTCTTCAAGCGGCCCGCTCTCTCCGATGGGCTCTGGGGCGATGTTGCTGTTCCGGGGGTTACGCTGTCGTACCAGGATCCAGGCAGCCGCGGTTCTCGAGCTTGTAAAAGGAAGGCCGGGCTATATCCGATTGATTCCGAGACACTGGTGTTGATCGCAAGTGACAGCTCTGGTAGCAACCGGTCCCAGGTGTTCTGTCCACTCTCCACGTATTGTGCGATCATGGTCTTGACCGTGCGGTTCGCGGGCTCAGTCGGGTTCTCTCGCGGGCAATATGGGGCGGTAAATTGGAGATCTACTCCCATTTTCTTGAGGAAGTCCTTGAATGCCTTGCTGGTGAATTGTGACCCGTTATCACACACTAGTTTCCTCGGGGCTCCGAAATGGCTGATGATCCGATCGCGGAAGGCCCGTATCAGAGTCGCCGTGGTTGCCTTTCGTAGGGGTATCAATTCGACCCACTTGGTGAAGGTGTCGAAGAAGACGAGGAGTGTGGTATTCCCCTCTTTTGAGCGAGGTAGCGGTCCGACGAAATCCGCACATAATATGCCAAAGGGCTCGTTGACCTGCCTCGTTAGCATCTTCCCAGCTTGTTGCCGCTGCTCTGCCTTGTATTTCTGGCACGGGATACACTGACGTAAGTGCCGTCGCACATCGCGAAACATCCCTGGCCAGTAGTACTTCTGGGAGATCCTGATAATTGTTTTTCTAACGCCAAGATGTCCGGCCGTGGGTGCATCATGGCATTCATGTAGAATCCGGGCTCGGTGTTCGGCTGCTACGCACAGCTTCCAGGGTACGTAATCCTGGTCATCTGGACGGTGGCCGAGGTGGCGATATAGTTCTCCGTTCTCGATGATGAAGTCGGGGAACTTCTGTGGGTCGTCCCGGACTTCCTTCAGCTTTCGTTGTAGCCCCTTGCACTGGTGCTCGTCTTGCGTAAGTCTCTGTAAGCGCTCCAGAGGTTGCCGGGATAGGGCGTCGGCTACTACATTATACTTCCCTCGGCGGTAATGTACGTCGTATTGGTATTGCTGGAGCTCTAAGGCCCATCTAGCAATTCTCCCGGTTGGGTTTTCTATTTGGTCCAGCCATTTCAGTGCCAAGTGGTCGGTGATTACATCAAATCTATATCCTTCAAGGTAGCATCGCAATTTCCGTATTCCCCAAACTATGGCCAAGCACTCTTTTTCGGTGGGCGACGTAGGCAATAACTCGTTCCTGGCCGTCGATTTCCTGGGTATATACTCCTCCGAGTCCGTAATTGCTGGCGTCAGTCTGGAGTGTCATCTTGACAGAGAAGTCTGGGCATGCCAGCACGGGTGCGTCTGTCAGTAGGCTTTTCAGGAGGTCGAAGGCACTCTGTTGCTCCGTCTCCCACTTCTAGCAGGTTCGTCATGGGCTGGACCACTGAGGCGAAGTTAGGCACGAATCGCCGGTACCAAGAGGCCATCCCGAGGTATCTCCTCAGCTCCCGTAAGCTCGTGGGAGGGCTAAGGTTTCGTACGGCGGCTACCTTGTCCGGATCGGTGTGAATGCCCTGGTCTCTGATCACGTGTCCGAGGGAGGTCAGTTTCCTCTTGAAAAATGAGCACTTTTCCTGGTTGATGCGCAGGTTGGCTCTCCTCAGTCGCTCGAAGACTTTGCGCAGGCGCCGATGACAATAATGTCGTCGAGATAGGCGAATGCGTCCGGGTCGAGGTCCGGCCCGATCACACTATCTAACGCACGCTGAAAGGTTGCTGGGGCCGAATGCAAGCCGAAAGGCATGACTCGCCACTGAAATAGGCCTCGTCCGGGTACCGTAAATGCGGTACATGCCCGGCTGTCCTTGGCCATGGGTATCTGCCAATATCCATTGCGCAGATCCAGGGTCGAGATGAATTTTGCGTTCCTCAGTCGTTCTAAGATGAGATTAATTCGCGGCAACGGATATGCGTCCGGGATGGATTTTGCGTTTAGTTGCCGGTAGTCCACGCACATGCGCCACTGCCCGGTTTTCTTCCGGACCAGGACCAAAGGGGCACTGTGCGGGCTACGCGACGGTTCGATACATCCCTGCTCCAGCAACGCGTCCACTTGCTCGTCGATGATCCGTTGCATGGCCGGGTTCTTCGGAAAATAACGTTGTTTAATCGGCCGGTCATCCCTCATCGTGATCCGGTGTTCCGCTATGTTGGCTACTCCTGCCATTCCTTCAAATTGTGCTAGCTGTTCCTCGAGGAACGCTTGGGCTTGCGGATCAATCTCGCAGCCACGTTCCTGGTCCTCCTGGTTGTTTGGTTGAGACCCCTGGGTCTCGATCTCCTCTTCGGGTCTCCCTCGTGTGTTCTTTGCGTTTTCCTCGTCATTTTCTGTGTTATCTGTGTTTTCCTCGGTTTTCTCTGTTTTCCTCGGTGTTCTCTGTGTTCTCTGTGTTTTCCTCGGTGTTCTCTGTGCTTTCCTCCTTGCTCTCTGGCGTCTCGTGCGGCTCCTCGGGCGCATTAGCACCCCTGTCATCCTTTGGTCCTATGTCGTGATTGGCTATGCCTAGCCGTGGTTCCGTTGATGGTGTACTCGATGTCCTATGCGTAGTTTCGTGGCTGCGTGGTCTTCGTGGTCGAGGTGGTGGTTCCGAGGGGTTGCCTTGGTTGCCGTGTTCCGGATCGTTACGCCTAGTCGGCTCGCCTTCTCCCGGCCTTCGTCGAGACAGAGTGAGGCTGGCCGTACCACAGCGGAGAGTGGTGCCGATGGAAGCTAGAAAATCCATCCCTAGGATTAAAGGTTCTAGCATGGCGGGCATTACTAGAAGGGGGACCTGAATTGTCTTCCGGGCGAGCGTCACGTCCGCCAGGAGTAACCTCGTTACTTCTACTCTAGACGTATCAGCGAGATTGATCTGCGTGCGAATCTCCCTAAGCTGGTGCGGCTGGCCGACTACATCGGCGATGTTCTGGCTAATGAAACTTCTGGAGGCCCCGGTGTCGATGGTGGCTAAACGCACGTGTCCGCCAATGTCGACCTCGGCGGCGATCCTCCCCCTCTCTATCCTCAGTGGGGCAGGTACTGGCGGTTCTCGGGTGGATTGGGTCCCGTCGGACTCCGCCGGTCGAGGGGACCCATCCCGTTTCCCGGTTGTGGGCGTCGACAACACTCGACGGTTCGGACGTCTCTTCGCGGCTGAAATGCCCCGGTGCTCCACAATTCCGGCAAGCATCCCGCACGTCGATTCGGCGGTCGCAGGCTGTTACCCGGTTAACCCGAGCAGGCGGGGCAGCTCTGGGTTCCGGCGATGTACGCGTTGTGTTTCCGTGGGGGATTCCCCGGCGAACGCAGGTTGCGCTCGACCCTGTGAAGGTGGGCGGTAAGCAGTCGTATTTCCAGGGGCGTGGTTATAATTGCTCCTCTCGAGGCTTCGCTTCTGGACAGCCTCGAACTCGGTGGCCAACTGTGCCAGTTCCCCAATGGTTCGGAACTCGCTAAGGCGGATATACATCTGGTACTCTGGCGCGATGTTTTCGTATAACCTATCCAGCTCTTGGATCTCGTGGTAGCCCGCATGGAGCATGAGAACTCGAAGGTCTAACATAAAATCTTTGAATGTTTCCCCTTCCCGTTGCTCACGACTCCGAATCTGGTCGTCCAAGCGCTGGAGGTATCGGGGGTGGGAGGAAAAACTCGAGGAATTCTCGTCGAAATGTGGTCCAGTCAGCCCCTTGGAGGCGGCTGGACTGAAACCACTTGTCCGCTCTGCTCGTCAGCAGCTCTGCCATGGCTCGCGGAAGGAGTTTTAGGTCGATCCCGTAGGATAATGTCCGGCTCTCGACTTGTTCGATGAAGGCTAGCGGGTCTGAATACCCGTCGAATTAAAGACCCCATTTACGAATTCGTTCGGGGACGCAGACAAACTCGCGGCGGTTCCGATCGTGGCTCGGATCTATAAAAGTTTCCCGGTTAGCGATCACTGGGGAGGGGCCAGTAATATTGAGGCTAGGGGTGTTTCGGGACCGGCCTCCGGAGGAGACACCTGGACTGTATCCGGCGCCCATGTTCGCGGCGGCGCTGTTAAGGACAGATTTGTCCTCCCCCAAATGTACGGGGCTCGGGGTACGTGAAGAGAATTGCCTCTCCAGGTCGGCGAGGCGATCCCAAACTTCTTGGGTTTGTTCTGAGTCTCTAACTAGGGTGGCAAAATTTCGCCGCAAGTCGTCGACGACTCCTTCGGCGGAGAACCCGAATTCGTCAGCAAAGGCTAGTAATTCGGCCTTCAAACGTGAATAAATCCACCGCGATGGGACCCCAGCGTTTTTAAGTAAGTGTGGAACGGACTCACCGGAAATTTTCTGGTCGGGACCCATGGTTGCAGCGCTGTTTTGGTGTGTTGTCTTCTGGGAATAGTGCCTTTGTTGGTCTTCACTGGCCCTCTTGGGGCTATATGTTCGTGTTTTTCACAGGCACTCGGTCGCGTGGACTGTACGGGATCGCGAAGCAGCACGTGGGCTGTGACACCGGGCGCGTTCACTAGTTCGTTGAGGTTATTTTTCACGGACGGTACACTTTGGTTTTAGTTTTCGATTGAGTCTCGCGGTCCCTGCTCGGGCGCCACTTGTAATGCGGTTCTCTGGCCGGGGTAGAATCTCGATCGGGGCCAGGGAACCTGTGCAAGAAATTTATATAGAAGGGTGGAACCTGTAGTAGGAATTTGTATGGGGGGTTGTAGTCTCGGCTAAGACGGGAGAACGCGTGGCAACCTCCGTGCCTGGTGGGGAACTTGGGAATACCCTGTTCGCAGGATCTCGCCACTTGGTGCGGATCCGGGAATATTCGTTGGTGGTTAGCCTCGGAGGAGGATTCTGCCGGGCGAAATTTATATGTTTCGGCTGGGCGCGGAGTCGGTTAGGATGCTAAGGGTGTTGTACTCCGGCTGGGCGCGGGGCCTACTGGGGATGCTGGGGAATCTATACTCCGGCTGGGGCGCGGAGCCTACTGGCATGTGGGAGGATCTATAGTCCGGCTGGGCGCGGAGCCTACTGGGATTCAGGGATATTATACTCCGGCTGGGCGCGGAGCCTACGGGCATGCGAGAGAATCTATACTCCGGCTGGGGCGCGGAGCCTACTGGGATGCGGGGAAATCTATACTCCGGCTAGGGCGCGGAGTCTACGGGATGCGGGGTTAGGAACTCTGGATGACTCGGAGGTTACGAGGATTCTAAGGTTAGGAAGTGGGAAAAGGGGTTGGAAACAATAAGAACACACGAAGATTTCTTTTCTAGTTTTAAGCTTTATTCAGTACGGGTCCTGGCTGCTGCCCTCACACTACGTGAATGGCGTTGTAGATATACCTGTGGCGTTTTCCGATTAATTATCTCGGGGTGAATTTTCCGCGCGCGTCTATACTCGACCAGAGTCGATGTTATATATATCTGATGTTATTAAATTAAGTACGTATAATGATCTGGTTGGGTTTTATCTGAGTTTCCCCAATCCTTGCAGCAAATGCTGGATCATACTGTAAAACTTCCCAGAATGCACACTAGCCACATTAGAATATGTAATGAAGTAACTATTGAACTTTAAGTTTGGTTTAACGTTGTGAAATGTTGTTTTTGAGGGGGCGTATTTAATAGCCCTATTCTAATATCACGTCGTCGTCCTCTGCGGCGTCGCTCCTCGTCGCTGTCCTTCGCGGCGTCGCTCCTCGTCGTAGACTGCTTGCTGGTATCTGGCTCGTTACAACTCCTTCGAGAATCTGGATATTATGCGAACCTCAATGTCGGGACCGGCAAGGTGTTTCGCCTAGCTTGTAGAACTTGGTTCTGCCTTTTCGCCTAGCCACCTTTATCGCAGGCTCCCTAAGTTGGTCCGGATTGTGTATCGCCTAGCAGGTAGAACTAGGTTCGACCTCTTGGCCCAGCCACTTTTATCGCAGACTCCACGCAAGGACTCCCTGAGCTCGATTTAACCACGACCTAGCACCCATTGGATCTCAGCGTTGAAGCCTCAGACTTGTAGACTCTCAGTCGTTCGGCGTCTCGACTTTGCGATCTTGATCCTGGTACTCGGCACTTGATTAATTTGCTACTGGTCTCGCGTACACGCACTAGTTTTGATTCTCGCACTATTACTTCTTGGTGCGCTGCGCTTGCGCCGCCTTTTAATAGCCTGTGATGGTCCCGTAATTTCCCTTCTCCAGCTCGCGTGATCGGGTCCAAGGTCCACTGCCGCACCGTAAGTTCACGGTGCGTCCTCTTTGTGCGGATCCGAAGTCCGCCAATTTACCGTTCGACCCTGTTGCCCTTGCCGTGTCAGGGTCTAATGTCCAGCGTGGTACCGTTAATTTACGGTGTCTCCGCTTTGCCCGGGTCCAAGGTCCGTTGTTCTTCGTTTGACATTGTTGCCCTTGACTCCTCCGGCATTCTCGCCTCCTTCGCTGTTGCTAAGCAGCTCTCCTGCATCGGAATTTGTGGGGAATTTTAAGACTCCTCACATTTCCCCCTTTCTTCGGAAATGTTATAAAAGTGGTGATTTCCCCGCCCCTGTTGTTCGTTCATTCAAATTCCCCGCCAAACTCGTACTCCTCGTGACCCCATACAGTTTCCCAAATGACTTTAACTTTCCCTGAGCTGTCCTCGTAAGACTCCCCCCAGACAGAGCTCTGAAAGAACCGAATGTCTTAAAGGTATGGGATATTGAAAATGAGAAATTTATGGTTGCCAGAGACGTAGTTGTAGATGAGACAAATATGGTTAACTCTAGAGCTACTAAAAGTGAAATCCTGAACGATAGTAAGGATAATAATAAGAAAATTAAATTCCTGAAGGAGAGTAAGGAAAGTATGCCCCTGAATGAAAGTAAGGAAGGTGTTGAATGTAATTTGCAGAATGAGAGTATGGAATATTTTAAACAAGGTTTCCTGAATGAGAGAAAGGATAAAGTAAATGAAAATTTCCAGAATGAGAGTATGGAATATTTTGAACAAGATTTCCTGAATGAGAGTAAGGATAACTTAAGTGAAAATTTCCAGAATGAGAGTATGGAACATTTTAAACTAAAAATCCTGAATGAGAGTAAGGATTATGTTCAAAATGAGGCTTTTGAACAAGAGATCCTGAACGAAAGTAAGGATAGCGAAAACAACAGTGTCCTGTATAAGAGTAAGGAAGGAAAGCAGTATAACAAAATTTCAACAAATGAAATTGGTAATAAAGCTAACGATATAACTAGAAGAAGCGAAAGATTGAAAAATAGACCACACATATCTTATAGTGAAGATGATCTAAGTCTAAATAATTTTATAATGAATGCTCACACTGTTTTTAATGAAGTTCTTTATTCATTTGATGAAGTAGAAAGTAGAAAAGATAGGCCTTTATGGGTTGAAGCTATCAAGGTCGAACTCTCTGCTCATGAATTAAAAAAGACATGGACTATTGTTAAAAGACCTGAAAATAAGAACATTGTAGATTGTAAGTGGATATTTACTTTGAAGCATGACGAAAGGGAAATCCAATTAGATATAAAGCAAGACTAGTTGCACGCGGTTTTACAAAAAATATAAAATAGACTACGACGAAACGTTCGCTCCTGTTGCGAGAATTTCTAGTTTCCGTTTTATTTTATCGATTGCAAATCAATATAATCTTAAAGTACATCACATGGATGATAAAACTGCTTTTCTCAATGGTACGCTAAAGGAGGAAATATATATAAAAGTTGCAAATTGAACAAAGCCATTTATGGGCTCAAACAAGCAGGTAGGTTCTGGTTTGAAGTTTTTGACCAGGCATTAAAAGAATGTAGATTTAAAAATTCACCCGTTGATCGTTGCATATATGTTCAAGATAGAGGCGATATCAAGAAAGATATTTATGTATTACTATATGTGGATCACTTAGTAGTAGCTACATCTGATATAAAAGTATTAAACAATTTTAAGCAATACCTAATGACAAAATTTAGAATGACTTACTTTGTTGGAATGAAAATAGAAATTGGCCAAGATCAGATATCTTTAAGCCAATCTGCGTATATTAAAAAGGTTTTAAATAAGTTTAATATGGAAGACTGCAAGTCTGTAAATACTCCGCTTCCGTCTAAGCTAGATTATGAAATGTTAAATGTTTGCGCACTCAGCGCTTGTATTTAAATCACTAGTTGTAGGGCGAGAGCGGGAGCCAATAAAGCTTTCGTCTTTTCGCTCTTGCGAATTCGCCCCGTCTCTCGCCACCGTAGCATAAGTTAGGTTCTAAGAGAAATTATTAAAATATAATTGTTAGTGATCAATCGAACGTCATCGTAGCCACTCCTTTTCGTCGCGCATTCGACATAGTTTTCACAAAGTTTCGCAAATTAAAATCGTCTCGAACTATTGCGTTCACAAAGTTTTCGCGTTATTAATACAAAATAGTATTAAATTTTTCATGGTGACCCCGACGTGATTAGCAGTAGAGTTCGCGAGTTTTAATTTTTTTTTTGGTGAAAAACTATAAACAATACCAACAAAAACCAATTTCTTCGTGTCGGTTCGGCCAATAAATTAAATTCAATAATTTCGTCGCTGGAAATTTTCTGCCGTTCTTGAAGTTGCGCCTGACGTTTCGGAAAATTTAATTGCTCAATTTGCTGCTGCCGCCAAATGGAAGTCAAAAAGGAAATTGCAATTATCAAGTCGGCCATCCAGGTATAGAGTGCCAAAAGTTGAAAGTTAATCTGTGGCGTTTTGTCAATTGTGTTTTGGCCCATCTTTCAACTTTTTGCATTCGTGTAAAAATCGGTAGATAGTGAGCATTCTAACCAAGAAATAAAAATTTGCATGTACTAACAACCAAAATTCTACAATAAACATAATATATTTCGAATTATATGTGAATGAATGAAGCAATAAAATACTCGTCGTCGACCCAATTAGTGCGAACTTAATTCCCCCAATTTTCGTCGTAGTGAGCACCAATTTAGGGTATAAATAAAAACAGCTGGAAAAAAGTGCAAATTGTGAAAAGTGTAGCTCTCAAAAAATTAGCGGCAATAACTTTCGCCGAAGCTTGTCCGAACATTTCCCGCGCTTTTCAGAATTTTCCCGCGCTTTTCCAATTTTTCCGCGCTTTTCATAATTTTGCGCGCATTTTGGCGTCAGGCTTATATATTCGTTGCCCTTAGTTATCGGTCAGTGTATCATTCTCCGTTAGCATTTGCATAAAAAGAGCCGCTAGCCGCGTACACATACACACGCACACCGACACCGACACCGCTGCCGCTATTTCGAGTTATCTTTTGTCGTTTTCGTTCTCGATCGCTGCAGCAGTGCTATTTTCGGTCTGCCTAAACGTTTGTTCGTTTTTTCGGTACGCTTGAGCTTGAGCGGTAGCTCCCCTACAGTGCGTGCGTGCGGCATATACTGTCGCAGGGTTTATATAAAAAATATAAAAACCCTATTTAGATTTTTCGCTGTAATTCTCTCGGCACTTAGCTCCCTTATACCGTGTGCGATCGGTATATTACTCGTTGGTTTTTATTATATTATTTAACAAATAAATAATTTAATAAAAATAAATAAAATACCAACCAAATAAATACAAATAAACGCAATGGCAACTAAGGATATCGAAGAGCTTAAACACCAACGAGATGTTTGCATGAAAAGTATTAACCGAACTTATTGCCACTTAAAAGAAGCTAAATTATCTATAAATCCGGTCGAGCTTGAGTGTCGATTAGAGATTCTAAATACGCACATTGAAAATGCTTCACTTTTGCAAAACCAAATAGAATTGAAACATACAAAAGATGTATATTGCGAAGAGTTGGAAGAGGGGGCCGTAATGACAAAGTCATTGCTGATTTCAATGTTAAATAAGTCCAAACAAAATAATATCGAGAAATCCGCTCCGCCAGCAAATCGCCCGCCTCAATACCGTCTGCCGAGCGTTGCTCTCCCAACTTTTAGCGGAAAACACTCCGAATTTAAAAATTTTATAAGCCTTTTCGAAACTTTCGTTGACAAAGATGACACTTTACACGATATTGAAGAATTCAATCATTTAATTTCGTGTTTAGCTGGAGACGCTTTAGGAACAGTTAGGGCCTTTCAAGTCACTGCGGAAAATTATCCCAAGGCCCTTGCTAGCCTAAAGCGGGTGTACGATAATGATTGTCTTATTTTTTTTGACAACATATCGACACTTTTTAATTTGCAAAAATTTCCCAGCCTTCAGCTACAGCCTTGAGAACCCTCATTTGTATTTTTTGTATTTATTATAAAATTTCATCCTAACGCTACAAGTTTGGAACTTATAAGTTAATGCGCTAGTCACTACGAGTTTGCAAATATTTAATTGTTACATTATACTTAAAACTAATTTTCCTAAAAACTAACCTAAGTCGTCTTCTATTTTTACTTTAATTTACGTAATAGTGTTTTTAAGGTGCGTGAATAATTTTATCTTGAATTGCGTGGCACTGCTAATATTTTTAAGATGGTTTGGGAGCTGATTCCATGATCGAATAGCATTAATTAAAAATTGTCTTTCGGATGTCAATGATCTAGGTCTTATGCAAGTAAGATTGTTTGCTCTTCTAGAGGATGTAAATTGAAGTTTTTCGAAAAGATACAAAGGTTCTTTTTGGAAAATAATTTTTTGCAGAAAAATTAAGTTCCGCATCTTTATCCATTCATTTAGCGAGATATCGAATATTTTCAGCGAAAATTCGGATACGTGATCTGTATGTGGTTGGTTGAATATATACCTGGCTATGCAATTAAATAGAACTTTAATTTTGTTCTTACTGGTAGTGTCACAGTTTGAAAAAACTTCTACTCCATAAAATAGCGCTGGAACAATGCAGGTTTTAGCTATTAGTAAACGTATATGGGTGGGCAGGCAATTTTTAGTTACGGATAATGTCCTTATTATGCCATATGTTTTCCCTACAGACTTTTTAATATGATCATTCCAGGTAAGAGTTCTGTTGAATGTAAAACCTAAGTGTACAGCTGTATCAACGTACTCAAGTGGCGTGCTATTCATACTCAGTGGCTGCAAATTGTTAAAAATTATCTTTCTTTTAATTATGACAAGACATTTTGATTTTGATGGGTTGATCCCAAGTCCATTGTTGCCGGCCCACTCATTTACACGTTCAAGTTCTCTGTTACAAACATCTATACATTCATTTATTCTGTTTAAAGGACGACTCACATACATTTGGACATCATCAGCATACAAGTGTACATTACATTCAGATAACGCATTGGGAAGGTCATTAACATATAAGGTAAACAATAAGGGACCAAGCACAGACCCTTGGGGTACACCACGATTAACATTTTCATATGAGGACGAAACGCTAGACATTACAACAGATTGACGACGATTTTGTAGGTACGAAGACAAAAGTTTGACAGAAGTTTTAGAAAACATAAACATATTACGTAGTTTTGCACAAAGGACATTATGGTTTACTGTATCGAAGTCCTTACTATAGTCCAGTAAAACTAAGAGTGTAGCATTGTTTTCGTCTATTTGTTCCCTTATGTCGTCTGCAATTTTTATAATAGCTGAGGTACAGCTTCTGTTTTTCCTAAAACCAGACTGATTATTAGTAAGCATTGCATTGTCGGACATAAATTTATTAATTTGATCAGCCATGAGATGGGTCTGTACTCATTATTTGATTTAGGAATCGAAATTAATTTGGCCGCTTTCCAACAGTCCGGATAAGTAGATTTTGTCAGTACAGTATTAAAGGTATAGGCTATGTATGGCAGGATTTTTGGCAGCAGAATTTTTATGAATTTAGGGTTTATGTTGTCAGACCCAGTGGCGTCACTCTTAATTCTTAGTATACTTTGTAGGACATCACACTGATTAACACACAAAAACCTAAATCTAATATCACTGACAGTTTCAGATACAAATCGTGGGTTCAGATATTTATTTTCAGTGATTTCAGGTACTTTGCAGCTTAAGAACTTTTATTAAGTTCATTTACATTAATGTCTTGTTCAAGTCTTGGTTTAACTTTGCATATTCCCAGGTTTTTAATTATTTTCCATATCTGAGCAGTGGAAGATGCGTTGTTGAATTTATGGGAATAGAAATTTGCCTTGGCGGTGTCAGTAAGTTTGGTCATTTTTTTCTCAATGACTTGAACACTGCGTAAGCTTGAGGTGTCCTGTACCTTCTCCACTTATTGTACGCCCCGTCACGCTGTAATATTGCGTCTTTGATGTTTCTTTGGAACCATGGTTTTTCAGAAAAACGAATAACTTTGCTACGAACAGGTACGACACAGTTATATAAATAACAAATATTGTTTTGTAAAAGGTTAACTTGTTCGTCTACTTCGGAAAGGGAATATATGTCATTCCAATTGCACAAATTAAAGGTGGAGTCCAAAAGGTCATAGTTGATATTTCTAAAGTCCCTAAAAACTATTGGATGGTCAAGGTATTGTAGGTCAAGTGCGTAAGTCAAGTATATAAGGTCATGTTTTGAGAACGATGGGACAATAAGTTGGTCATATGTAGCTAATTTCTCTGTATTAGACACAAAAAATAAGTCTAAAAGCGAGTTGCGGGTTTTGGTAAAATGCGTAGGGGACACAAAGTTAACCAACTTCATCCCCAGCGATTTCATGTCCTCTGCAAGGTGGGAGTCCCTTAAATATCGCTATTAAAATCGCCTGTTCTAATGACGTCTGAATAATTAATTGACACGTCAGGAATGATGTTTAAAAATTGTTCATAGTCAATACGGCAGAATCGACACGGTCACAGCCTTGTATGACTCCTTGCTGTCTATTGGGGATGATAGACGCATTACTAATGCCATTTAATACATCTGGTAATGAGCAAGGTCGATGCAGGAACTAAAAGAAATTGGGAAGAACAGTTAGATTATACTTCGCTTCCACTTTGGAGCGAATGAGAGGCGGCCCTCAACAGGCGATTCCAACACATGGTAGCAGAAGAGGCTTCCAAGCCCAAAACTGTTCAGCAAACCCAATCTAACCCTAAGAAGAATGGAAATGGGAGTTTTTCGTTTGTCGCTGCCAGGAACGACTCTGTTCAATGCATGTATTGCAATTCAGCTGAACATCAGATTGGAAACTGCGCTTCCTTCGCAGCCCTAACAGTTCAGCAAAGATTCGATTTCGCTAAAAGAGCACCCCTATGCATTAACTGCTTAAGAAAGGGTCACACTGTCAAAAAATGCAAATCGAACATGTGTAGAGTGTGCAATTCCTCACATCACACTTTGCTACACATATATGCCCCAAACACAAATCTCGCGTTGCCACCTCCTTCTCAGCCCACGCTCATGCAGGAGTCTCCATCCACTTCGCATGTTTGCATGCGAATGCATCGGATCGAGTCATTCTTGCAACTGCTGTTGTGAGCGTCCAAACAAAAAGCGGCGAGTTTGTATTAGCTCGAGCGTTGCTCGACTCTGGTTCACAAATAACCGACGAGCTCGCTCAGAGGCTTAAAATTACAAGAGAGGACGTGTGCATGAGCTTGCAAGGCATTGGTGGAACTAATGCCCAAGCCACAAAAAAAATACACACGATTGTGAAGTCGCGAGTAGGGAACAGCCAATAGTCGTCCGATTTTTGGATTATGAAAAATATTTCTGGTTATCATCCGGATCAAGCGGTGAACACCAGCGGGTGGAGGGTGCCTGAAAATATTCAGTTGGCAGATCCATTCTTCTTCAAGCCCCAAAAAATGGATATGCTTATCGGCGCTGAAACATTCTTTGAACTTTTATCTGTTGGCCAGATAAAGCAGGAGCTTGAATTCCCCATCTTACAAAAGACAGTTCTCGGCTGGATAGTGTCAGGCAGATGTGCCTCTGAAAATAATAAAAACGCTGAAAAAATGGTACATCTCAGCTGCCAGGAGGAAGCGTTGGAGTCAATTGACACAACCCTGCAGAAATTTTGGTCTGTGGAGGACTTGCCGCCCAAGGCTAAAGTCCATACTCCTGAGCAACAACTCTGTCAACAACACTTTGAAAAAAATACTCAAAGATTGTCGTCCGGTAGATTTTCGGTTCGTTTGCCGTTTAAATCTGACCCAAATACTCTTGGTTCGTCATACGAAGTTGCGAAACGTAGATTTTTGTCGCTAGAAAGGAAATTGTCAAAGGACCCTTCGCTGAAGAAGATGTATATTGAATTCATGGAGGAATATGTTTAACTGGGCCACATGTCCTCCACCAATGACAAAATTCCAAGACTCCGCACTATTTCATTCCGCACCAATGCGTTTTACGGCTACAAAGTACTTCAACAAAGTTAAGAGTAGTTTTCGATGCATCGAGCCGTACTTCTACGCAGGTAGCGTTGAATGACATTTTGATGGTAGGCCCAACTATTCAAGAGGAGCTGTACTCGACTCTGCTTCGGTTTAGATTGCATAAGTTTGCCCTTGCGGCCGACGTCAAAAAGATGTATCGCCAAGTGATGGTGGACGAAGCTGATCGTAACTTCCAGCTCATAGTATGGAGACGAGATCCTTCTGAGTCCCTGAAAATCTTTAAGTTGAAACCGTTACATATGGAACTTCGCCAGCACCCTTTTTGGCGATTCGGAGTTTAATGCGGCTGGGAGAGATGGCGCAAGCAACTCATCCAAAAGCCGCAAAGGTTATTCAGAATGATTTTTATGTTGACGATTTGTTGACTGGCGCCGGATGCGTTGAGGACCTGCAAAGCCTTCGAGACGAAGTTTCTCAGGTCTTGCAGGAGGCAGGCTTTGAATTGGCAAAGTGGTTTTCAAACTGCCCAGAGTTATCCGCATCTGATAGCGCTGTAATGCCACTTATGGCAGACTCAGACGTAACCAAGACCCTTGGCGTGGTTTGGTTACCGGTTAAAGATTACTTTCAATTTCGGTTGGATGGCTCTTTCCTGGATCTTCGCGCGACAAAACGAAATATTTTGTCGGTGACTGCTAGACTTTTCGACCCACAGCTCCTCCTTTGGTCACAAAGGCAAAGATGTTGTTGCAGGAACTGTGGCTTCGAAAATTAGATTGGGACGAGTCGCTACCGATGCAGTTGCTCACGTCTTGGGAGACGTTTAAAGCGACGTTTCTGCAGCTGCCTAAAATTAAGGTATCGCGATTCGTCAACACAGATCCACAAGTCCCGATTCAAATACATGGTTTCGCTGACGCTTCCATGCGAGCGTATGGAGCGTGCATCTACGTTCGGACTCAAACTGCTGAAGGTTTAAAAGTGTCTTTATTGACCGCCAAATCGAAAGTAGCTCCCCTCAAGACGAAAACTTTGCCTCGCCTTAAGCTGTGTGCAACTCACCTTTTAGCAGATCTCTATAATCGTGTCAGGCCATTGCTAAATTCTCCCATTGAGAATGTTTTCCTGTGGACAGACTCCGAGATCACTTTACAATGGATTAAAACCCATCCCTCGTCGTTGTCGGTTTTTGTTTCGAACCGGGTTGCAGAAATTCAGGAGTGGTCGGAGAAGCAATTTGGAGACACGTTCCCACGAAAGTCAACCCAGCAGATATAGTGTCCCGAGGATGTGACGTAGAGGAGCTTACAACGTCCATTTGGTTCGGTGGGCCTTCGTTCTTGCTAGACTCAGAAAATAATTAGCCTGTAAATAAACATTTCGAACTGCCGGCTGATGTAATGTCGATGGAGCTACGCAAATCGGCAATAGCTCTCGTAGTCAGTACAGAGCCAAATTATGTGCTTCAGAAAATAGAGTCCTTTTCGTCGCACCTGAAGCTTCTGAGAGTTTTCGTGTGGGTTTTTCGTTTTATTCAAAGGTGCAGAAAGGTGTCGAAGCCCTTTGAAAAAAGTATTTCGCCAAGAGAACTGGATTTCGCTTTTGATAAAATTGTCGAAGCTGTCCAATTTCACGAGTTCAGGGACGACATAAGTGAAATTCGGAAGAATAAACCGGTAGCAACGAATATTCAAAAGTTAAACCCTTTTCTTCAGGAAAATAAATTAGATTGGTGCTCCTCGACATTGCTACGAGTTGGGGGTCGGGTATTGAATGCTCCTATCCCGTACGAAGCCAAATTCCCGTAGTTGCTGTCTAAAAGTTCACAGTTCGTCAGATCCTGTCACGCTGGCCCACGAGCTCTCCTAAGTCGTCTGCGCGAGAGAATCTGGCTAGTTAATGCTCAAGAAGTCCGCCGACGAACAGTTCGGTCGTGCATGCGCTGCTTTCGCTGTAAGCCGCAACTTTTGACGCAAATTATGGGAAACTTGCCAGCAGATAGACTTCAAGCTCTCCGCCCGTTCAATATTTGTGGCGTTGATTTTTGTGGTCCCTTCAGCACAACGTATCGTATCCGTGGTAAGCCACCGTACAAGTCGTACGTGGCCTTGTTCGTCTGTTTTGCGTCCAAAGCGGTCCACTTAGAATTAGTGTCTGACCTAACCACTGATGCGTTCTTGTTGGCATTTCAAAGGAACGACGGCGAGGCCCTGACCCCCGGGCATCTGCTCATCGGCGGCCCTCTTCTGGCCCCACCATCAGCGGCGCTCCCGGACCAGATCAGCCTGACCTGCTTGCGACGATGGCGAGGTGTGTCGTCTCTCAGGCACAGGTTTTGGCAGCGATGGTCCCGGGAGTACATCTCCAGCCTCCAGCAGCGGTCCAAGTGGCACCAGGGGGAGCCCAACCTCGTCGTGGGAGCGCTCGTCGTCCCTTCAGAGGGGGCGGTGTTTGCGCACTCAGCGCTTGTATTTAAATCACTAGCTGTAGGGCGAGAGGGGGAGCCAATAAAGCTTTCGTCTGTTCGCTCTTGCGAATTCGCCCCGTCTCTCGCCACCGTAGCATAAGTTAGGTTCAAAGAGAAATTATTGAAATATAATTGTTAGTGATCAATCGAACGTCATCGTAGCCACTCCTTTTCGTCGCGCTTTCGACATAGTTTTCACAAAGTTTCGCAAATTAAAATCGACTCGAACTATTGCGTTCACAAAGTTTTCGCGTTATTAATACAAAATAGTATTAAATTTTACAGACAAATACGATGCTCCTTGTCGAAATTTAATTGGTAGTTTAATGTACATAATGCTTTGTACACGTTCTGATAAAGTACTGCTGTGAATATCCTAAGTAGATATACTAATAAAAATAATATAGAGCTATGGCAATGTTTAAAAAGGGTCTTAAGGTATCTTAAAGGAAACATTGATTTGAAATTAATTTTCAAGAAAAATATGAATTACGAACACATATTTGTTGGCTATGTCGACAAATGACAGAAAAAGTACATCTGGTTACCTTTTTAAAATGTTTAATTCAAATTTAATTTGTTGGAATACAAAGAGACAAAATTCTGTGGCATCTTCATCCACTGAAGCAGAACACATGGCACTGCTTGAAGCTGTAAGAGAAGCGTTATGGCTTAAGTCCCTCTTAGAAAGCATTTACATTAAAATTGATAAGCCAATAAAGTTGTTTGAAGATAACCAGGGATGTATAAGCATAGCCAGCAATCCGTCTTGTCATAAGAGGTCAAAACATATTGATATAAAGTTTCATTTTTCCAGAGAGCAAATAGAGAATAATATTATTTCTATTGAGTATATTCCTACAGAGAATCAGCTGGCAGACATCTTCACGAAACCATACCTCCTGGAAGATTCTAGTCATTAAGAAGGCAATCGGGACTACTCCAAGAAGAATAACCTCAACAAAAGAAGACACGATTTAATATAATTTCGTTAAACTGAAGTACCTATCCAAATTTTAATTTGATTTATGTTAATGGATGAGGAAACATTGAAAAACTAACAAAAATAATCTAAAATTAATCTAAGTTTAGTAATTGAAGTTCCTTTTTAATTTTAAATTTTGTATATCTGATGTTATTATATTAAGTACGTATAATGATCTGGTTGGGTTTTATCTGGGTTTCCCCAATCCTTGCAGCAAATGCTGGATCATATTGTTAAACTTCCCAGAATGCACACTAGCCACATTAGAATAAGTAATGAAGTAACTATTGAACTTTAAGTTTTGTTTAACGTTGTGAAATGTTGTTTTTGAGGGGGCGTATTGAATAGCCCTATTCTATTATCAAAAATAACATAACACAACACTGAATTTAGTATTTTGATCAGACCTATAATCTGGTCACATTTGAATTTGTCTCTTTCCTTTTCCACGATTCCTGTGCATTTGGCGTGTGTTATTAAAAGCTCATAAAATAATAGCTAAAATATAAAACCAATCTCAGTGTTTTATTTGTCTTGGTGCTAAGGGGTTAAAACACATTCTCTTCTTTTCTTTAAATTATCTCGAGTTTTCGAATAATCTTTTAACTTAGATTTCAAATCATTTGAATTAAAGAACTCTTACGGTTATTTTTAAAAACGTATTCTCTAATATGGTTAACGTAACATCTGGAGTGCCTCAAGGTAGTCATTTGGGCCCATTGCTATTTACTTTGTTCATCATTAATCTTCCTTCTGCACAACACATTCTCGAGTATCTGTCAATTTTATACCAAAATGTGCGAAGCCTACTGGGTAAACTGAGTAAGGTGTATGTTAATATTCTTTCCACCGATGCCGACGTCATTGCTTTAACTGAAACATGGCTAAACTCTGTAACGACCTGATTTCTTATGTATTCTCGCTCGCTACGTTAACGGGCGGCTAGCTCAGAGAGGTTATGGGTTCGTTCCACCAAATTCATATTGGGTGATTGCCTTTGACCAAAAAAAACGCAAGAGTTCTGTTGGGATCGTAACGGTTTTTATTCGTCCTCTTATACAAGCCTCGCGGCTCCTCCGATACTGCTGCTTACAGCGACACCATGACCATGATGCCCCTGATGCCCCTGACATGTCTCGGGGTGCTGACCCTGGACCGCGTGCTCCGGGAGACCCTTACGGCAGCAAGTGACCCACCCCTCGCCATACGCCTGCGGCAGCCTCGTATTCTCTGCCGGCCCGCGTGCTTGGCCCGCGATCCGCCCCCGCTCCGCGATCGGCTGCTGCGGCTGACCACTTTTTTTCCCGTGTTGTGCTGTGATCCCCTAAACATAACAAATCCTGCAGCGGCTGCGGCTGCTCCTGCAGCGGTAGCGGCTGCTCCTGCGGTGGCTGCGGCTGCTCCTGTGGCGGCTGCATCTGCTCCTGCGGCGGCTGCTCCTGTGGCGGCTGCGGCTGCTCCTGCGGCCTGCGTCTTCCTCCTCGGACGGCAACTCCACGTCCGAGATTTCGCCGGTGGACTCCACGTCAGCCTCACTGACCGGTGACGGGGATCGGGACACCAGGGAAGACGCCAGAAGCTGGAGGACGGAATCGGAGTCCCGTCTCCACTTCGCCACTGGCTGTTCCCTGGCGCGCTCCTCCCTCACCTCATGCTCCACTTGTTGCATGTTGCTGCTTCTGCGTGCGCTCATGTTGACTTGTTTTATTTTTTTCGGAAAGACCTGACCAGCGCCGTCGCTCGGTTCTTCCGCGTATCCTCGGTTCCGTTATTCGCGGAGACGTGTACCGGTAACGGGACTCGCTCTCCGCTCTGTGCCCGTGTAATGCTTAAAAGCAACGGTGCCCTCCGTGTACACGCCTCCTACGCAACCCGTGCATGTGTGCGTTTAGCCGGTAACGGTGCCTACGGTTTTCTAACCCTCCCTGTCCCGCTCTCGCGCTCCTGATGTGTGTGTTTGTGTATGTGTGCTTGACCGTTAATTTCGATACCGTGTATCGTCCTCCCCCTTTCTTCGGTTAGGGTACAGTGCTCCTCCGATACGCCGGATTTGTTGAGACTGCCCCTCCTTGCTTTGCGGTTTTAACTGCCTTATGTGTGTTTTTCTATCTTTGCCCGTGTTTTCGTTCCGCAGGTTGCAAATAACCGGAGAGTCGAAATTAATTATTTTAAACGGCCCTTCGTATCTGGGGGCCAGTTTCGCGGCGAATCTTTCTGCTGCCTTGGATAGATGGTGCTCCTTGGCCCATACCGTGTCTCCGGTCTGTGGTTTCTAAGGGCGCCTCCGGAGATTAATTATTTTAAACGGCCCTTCGTATCTGGGGGCCAGTTTCGCGGCGAATCTTTCTGCTGCCTTGGATAGATGGTGCTCCTTGGCCCATACCGTGTCTCCGGTCTGTGGTTTCCAAGGGCGCCTCCGGAGATTGTAGTGGCGCGCCTGATCCTGCGCCGCCTTCTCCATGTTCCGTCTGACCAGCTCGAAGATTTCATTTATTTTCTTTGCATTTTCCGAGGGGATCTGGGTTTCCCTTCCTGTGCCGGCGGACTCTTCATCAAACAACGCGCTCGGTAACCTGGGCTCTCTACCCTGCGTGACGAATGACGGTGAATACCCTGTGGACTGGGCTACACTAGTGTTCCCCTTTGGCCCACTCCGTGGGATTTTCTTGTGGCATGTACGGGCTGTGAACTGGTGACGCACTCCAAACTCTATCAAGAACCGCTTGAACGCCCTGCTCGTGAATTGCACCCCGCTATCGGTGACTAAGACCTTCGGCACGCCGTACCTTGAGACAATCCTTTCCCGGATTGCCTTTTCCAGCGTCTCTGTGGTAGTCCTTCGAGAACCGATCTACGAGCACTAATAGCATCGAGTTCCCGTGCTTCGACCGAGGAAGCGGCCCAACGAAATCGGCGCATACTGTGGCCCAGGGCTCCTCTGGGATATGTGTGAGCATTTTTCCGGCTGCCTGCAGCTGAACCTGAGGCAGCTCTCACAGTTCCGCACGTACTTCCTCTTGTCGCGGTGCATGCCTGGCCATTGATACCTCGCTGCCACCATCGCGATCGTCTTCCGGCTGCCCATGTCCGGCCGTCGGCATATCGTGGTTCTCGGCCATGACTCGCAGCCTTGATCCGATTGGAACGCATAGCTTCCATGCGACCACATCCTCGTTGCCTGCTCTGTGAGGAATGTGGCGGTACAGCCGGTCCGGATATTTTTGGGGGTTCTGTGCTATCTTGCCCCTCATGTCTCTTATCCAGCTACATTCGGTTTGTTTCGCCGGTCACAGTGGCTTCGTTTTCATCATTCGGCAGGTTTCAGGTAAGGGCTGCCGCGACAGTGCGTCCGCCACAATATTCTGCCTTTCTGCCTTTTCTGTATGCGATTTCGAAGTCGTATTGTTGGAGCTCCAGTGCCCACCGTGCGATTCTTCCGGTTTGGCTCTCGATGCTATTCATCCACTTTAGGGCCATGTGATCTGTTATCACTTTGAAGTGGTATCCCTCCAGGTATGGCTTTAACTTCCTTATGGCCCACTTGATTGCTAAACATTCTTTCCAGTGGCCGAGTAATTATTTTCCGACCTGTTTAGGGTCCGGCTGGAATAGGAGATCACCCGCTCGCCCTGGTCGGAATTTTGAGTGAGAATGGCACCCAACCCATAATCGCTGGCATCGGTCTGCAGCACAAACGGTTTTGTGAAATCCGGGCATGCCAAAATTGGGTCGGCGACCAACCTCGCCTTGACAGCTTCAAAGGCCTGCTGGTGGTCGTCGGTCCATTCCCATTTGACACCCTTTCGGAGAAGATCGTTCAGCGGTTGCACTAGCGTGGCAAAATCTGGCACAAAACGCCTGTACCACGACGCCACTCATAAATACTGCCGCAGCTCCTTGGCAGTTGCCGGTGGTTTTAGCAATGCTATTGCTGATACCTTTTCCGGATCCGTCCAGATGCCTTGGTCTGTAATGCGATGCCCTAAGTATTGAAGTTCCTTCATGAAGAATTTACACTTATCAGCGTTTACTTTCAGGCTCGCCGCTCGCAGTCTTCTGAATACTTCCTTTAGGTTCCGCATGTGCTCTTCTAGCGTCCGTCCGATGATCGGCGTTGAATATGCATCCTTCACGGATTTTGCGTTGATCTGCCTGAAATCCACACACAGCCTCCATTTCCCGGTCTTCTTCCTCACCATGACTATTGGTGAGCTGTACGGACTCCTTGACGGTTCGATGCAGCCCTTTTCAAGTAGCTCGTCTACTTTGGCGTAGATCTCGCCCTGAATTTTTGGATTCTTCGGATAGTACAGCTGTTTGACCAGCTGATCGTCCTTCATGGTGATCCTCGGACTTTAAAAACTGGTCCACATCCTATTCCGAAAATCCCTTCGCGACTTCCACGACTGCTACCGACAGTTTTTCCTCCAGCCAGCCTCGGTGTCTGTCCCTCGCCGGTATCATCACTCTGTGACCTGCGCATTTCACCTCGGCTCCGATTTTGATGAGGAAGTTCCATCCTAGCACCAGTGCGTCGATCAATCCTGGGAGGATCAACAGCTCCATTGACACTTTTCTTGTGCCCAGTCCGATTTGAATTTCTGGCTGCGATTTTACGTCTCCGCATCTACCGTCCGCAAATCCGTACTTGCCTCTTTGTGGGTCCAACCTTTCCTGCCGCCTGCAGCCTGTCCGCCAGCTCTTTGCTGATGAAACTCGCTGTCGCGCCGGTGTCCGTGGTCTTAACATTCGCGTCACCTATGAGCACTGTGGCGGACAATTGCATTTCTTCCGCCTTCAGGTCGCACATTATTTTTGAGAGGCAGCACCTTACGATCACTGGCCGCCCCTCGGAGGCTGGAATCGTTGCTCGGTTCCCGAACAACACTCCACCGTTCGGACACCTATCATTCCGCATCGCCAGCAGAACGTAAGTCGCTGGTTCCGGCACTCCTTCGTCCAATGGTCTGCGCCCCCGCTTCTGCGGATTCTGGATAAATCCACTGCGATCGGCTGGTTGTCCGTGTTCCTGCGGCGTATGCCTCCGTGGCGCATCCGTGTCCTCCTGGCACCGCCTACACACCGCACCCTGCTCTGCCCTTGCCCTTGGCACTGGGCGGTTTTGCGTTCTCTGGGAGTGGTTTTCCGTTTCAAACTGCTCGTGTTGCTCCTCCAGCTCCTCGAACTCGTCTGCCAGCGCCATCAGGGTGTCCAGGTGCCGACACTCGTACGGCCGGATAAACATTCGGAGGGCCGGCGTGCTGTTCTCCCTTATCCTGTTCAGGACTTCTTTGGCAGACATACCCAGGGGCCGCATCATCGTCTGCATGACCACCATGTAATCCTTAAATTTTTCCCCGTATGTCTGCCTCCGCTGCCTGACCTGGTCCGCTAGCTTCTCCATGTAGCCTCGAGGAAGGAAATAGCTTTGGAAGCTGAACATGAATCGCCCCAGTTGTCCCACTGACGGTTGTTGGCTATGAACCACTTTAGGGCTCTGCCCTGCAGCAGCTCCAGCATTGCTCGTGGGATCTGGTTTATATCCAGACCATATGTCACGGCTGACCACTCCGCCTGCTCCAGGAACTCCAGTGGCTTATCGTTGCCGTCTTACCAAAAGTTCCACTCTCGGACTTGCTTGGCCACCTTGGCGTAGTCCTGCGGATGTGGCCGTACGCTTTTTTTTCTCTCGCGACTGCCTTCTCGATGCCTGCCGTCGCTTGCCATGCTCTGAATATCCAGGCTTGCTATAAGGCCTTCGGCATCTGCGGTTGTTAGTTTAAATTTTGGGACCGGCAGCTTCCGGAATTTGACCTCCAGACCTGCCACTAACTCTGTCACGACCGGGTCTTCTGCTATGCGGTCAATCGTCTCTGCCATGGTCTTCCTCATCGCCTCTACTGAGCCCTCGAGTTCTATTCCCAGAACATTGCTCACCTCGGCAAAGCCTTCCTTCCTGAGATTATAAATCCAGGACTTTCCCATCTTTGATCTTTTGTTTTCTTGGTCAGGGCAATCACTCATGGGCGCCAGATGTAACGACCAGATTTTTTATGTATTCTCGCTCGCTACGTTAACGGGCGGCTCAGAGAGGTTATGGGTTCGTTCCACCAAATTTATATTGGGTGATTGCCTTGACCAAAGAAAACGCAGGAGTTCTGTTGGGATCGTAACGATTTTTTTTTTGGTCTCCTTATACAAGCCTCGCGGCTCCTCCTCCACGTCGTCGTCCTCTGCGGCGTCGCTCCTCGTCGCTGTCCTTCGCGGAGTCGCTCCTCGTCGTCGACTGCTTGCTGGTATCTGACTCGTGACGGCTCCTTCGAGACCCTGGATATTATGCGAACCTCACTGTCGGGACTGGCAAGGTGTTTCGCCTAGCGGGTAGAACTTGGTTGGATCTCAGCGTTGAAGCCTCAGCCTTGTAGACTCTCAGTCGTTCGGCGTCTCGACTTTGCGATCTTGATCCTGGTACTCGGCAGTTGATTAACTTGCTACTGGTCTCGCGTACACGCACTCGCTTTGATTCTCGCACTATTACTTCTTGGTGCGCTGCGCTTGCGCCTCCTTTTAATAGCCTGTGATGGTCCCGTAATTTACCTTCTCCAGCTCGCGTGATCGGGTCCAAGGTCCACTGCCGCACCGTTAGTTGCGTCCTCTTTGTGCGGGTCAAAAGTCCGCCAATTTACCGTTCGACCCTGTTGCCCTTTCCGTGTGAGGGTCCAATGTCCAGCGTGGTACCGTTAATTCACGGTGTCTCCGCTTTGCCCGGGTCCAAGGTCCGTTGTTTACCGTTTGATCTTGTTGCTCTTGACTCCTCCGGCATTCTCGCCTCCTTCGCTGTTGCTAGGCAGCTCTCCTGCATCAGAATCTGTGGGGAGTTTTAAGACTCCTCACAACTTTTCGCTTACGCTTCTGAAGCGTATTAATTGCAGTTCACAACCCACAGATTTATCTTTTGAAAACTTTCCATTGAATTCGTTGCAGTTAAAATTAATATCAATAACATGAATATTTATATAACTTGCTCTTGCATTTCACCTAGATCTGATACTTCTCTCTATTTAATGCACCTGTCTGCCATTTAACCTGTTGTTGAATGTAGAGATCGTTGCAGAAATTCAGACTAAGGCTGCCTTACGCCAAAAATGTTTCCGCAATGCCATCTTAAAATCATGTAATGACCTAGAAACTTCAGTGTCATGCTTTAATTTGACATTGTAGTCGTCGATAAATCTTCTCGTTCCTGAGGTATCGGTAAGTGACTCTTCTAAGCCCCCACGGTTCAATAAGCACTTTTCTTATCTCAAAAATAAAAAATCGAGGTTGTATAAAAATACTTAAAATCCAGTTCTGCGGTGGATTTTTCCTCTAAACTTTGTTATGAATGCTACATCGCTCAATGTAGAGATAACATTCGTAATGATCCGAAAAGTTTTTACTCCTTTGTAAACTCCAAAAGAAAATCAAATGCGTATCCCTCAACTATGTATTTACACAACCGAACTGAATCATCATCTTTAGAAATTTCCAATCTTTTTGCAAACTTGTTTCAGTCCACCTACTCTCTACAATCCTATGACTTCTCTACTCTTTAATAATAGAAATTAAATTAAATTTAATTTTAGAAAAAAAAATTTTTTTTATATAGTTAATTTTTATTTTTTATTTATTAAACTTGTTAAATTGTTTTTTGAAGTTTTAATTCGACTTATAATTGACAAACTTGTACAAATATTTTTAATCAATTATCTATTATAAATCAGCTTAAATACAAGACACTCTGAAAACTCTATAAATATTGGGTAACCTCTGCTCTCTCGGTTGACATTTGTCGCTCTGCCTTTCTTTTTCTCTCAACAACCACCCACAACATAAACGGGACCCTCGCCCCACCCCCTCACACCGATAAAAACAAAGCGAAATGTTTGCTCGTTCTCCCCCACAGAAAGAGAGAGAGAGAGAGAATACCAAATAGGGAGAATTTGTTGTTTTGCGGCGAAGTCGCTTAAAAAACGCCGTTTGGGGAGACAGCAACAACTTTTGGGGCTTCTATTATTGTCCCTTTCGCTCACACGCCTTCGCTCTCTTCCGGTCTTGAATGCTGCGGCTTCTTGTTGTTGTTTTTGGTTTTACTTCTGCTTCTTGTTATTTCTTCTTGTGGTGTGAATAAAAATGACCATCTTCTGGTATTTCTTTGGTATTTTTATGGTACTTTAGGGATAATTTAGAAACAACAATTTTAAACAGTTTATTTTTATTACTCAATTTAAAGTTAGTGATGTTCTTAAATCCCTTCTGTCGCTGGAAATGTCCTATTCTGCGGGCCCTGATAACACTCCTAGCTGTGTTCTAAGAAACTGTGCCGAAGTTCTGTCTTGACCAATCACTTTTCTATTTAACTTATCTTTATTATCTTCAGAGTTCTCGAGAATTTGGAATGAATCTTTTATTTTTCCAATTCATAAAAAGGCTCAAGGTCCGATTTCGAAAATTATTGTGGTATAGCCAAACTTTTGCCATACCTAAGCTTTTTGAGCAGCTGGTCACTTGTCATATTCAACATATGTGTGCCTCCATCATCTCTCCCGCACAGCATGGCTTTGTAAAACAACGGCCGACTACTAATAATCTTCTTGAATTTTCTACTCTCATCCACCGTAGTTTCCTAAATAAATGCCAAACTGACGTATTTTTACTGACTTCAGCAAGGCATTTGATTCAGTAAGCCATAGCCTTCTCCTTCATAAACTATTTCTTCTTGGTTTTCCACCTAATTTACTTAACTGGATTTCCTCTGTTGATCGGAAATATTATTCTTCTTTCCCCAAAGAATAACACAAATCGAACGCTACAGAGTATGGTTATATTTTAAAAGTACGATTGATTAAGACTACGTTTTCTAACTATAATTATATCGAGTGTGATACTGCTTGATAAGTGGCGTCGGCGCTGCTGAAGGGCCGAATGTGGTACTGCTTGTTGATATCGACGCTGCGGGAGGGCCGAGTATATCGCAGCTCGTTGAGTATCGCACTGCTTTGTGTGCGGGGCCGGTTGTGCACTGCTTGGTGTATCGGAGGTATTCCGCTAGGGTTTGGCATTCTCCACGTTTAGCATATCGCTTGAACTCCACTCGACTATTTCTTTACAGCCACTCCAGTTTTTTATCTTCTGTGAGCGTAGTGAATCGCATGATTTTCCTGAGTTCTAGCGCATATTCCTTCGCTGGCTCGTTCTCGCCCTGGTGTCTATGTGTGATGCTTTCCATAGCTTTCTCCTCATGATCCGCTGGCCTGTAATACTCTGGGAATTCTTTCCGGAAGTTGCTCCATGACGGCATCGGGTTTGGGTGGGTGTGCCACCAATCCAAGGCACAGCCTCTGAGTAGTATTACCATTGCTCTATGCCGTATGCCTCTGCTATTCCTCTGCTCTACTAATGAACTCTTCCGGGTTTCCAGTTCCGTCGTATTCTTCTCCCCAACTGTGTATTACTCCGATCGTGGCCACTTTATTTCCTTCTGTCCTTGTGGGCTTAGGTCCAGGTTTTCCTTCGACAAACGGGTTCGGCACTTGCAGGTATTAATGTTTTTCCTCGATGTGTTCCTCTGTGTCGGTTGTCTCACTAATGCCTTTCGGTTGGTTTCCTGTTCCGTTATGTGCTGGTGATGGGCTTCTTGCGTGTTTCTGAGCCAGTTCTAAAAGGCGTTTGATAGTTTCCTCGCCGTGGTTGCCATTCTTTATAAAATTTGACATTTGTCTTCGCATGTCCTCGCACAGTGTTTCTGGTTTGACCTCGAATTCTATTAGATATGCTTCTAGTTGTGCTTTATTGGCATTGCTTATCCAGCCTCGAGTTAACTTGTCTGCTATTGTATTATTTTGTGTTGTGCTGAGGAAGAGGGTAAACGATCTTTGGTGTTGAGGATACTGTCTTTTTGTGTTCAATTTGTTCGGGCGCCAATGTATCGTCCCTGTTTTGGGAGGCGGTATAGCTCGCCGTGGCCAGGGTTCGAGATAGAAATTTATTTCCTCTGTTGATCGGAAATATTATTCTTCTTTCCCCAAAGAATATTACAAATCGAACGCTATAGAGTATGGTTATATTTTAATAGTACGATTGATTAAGACTACATTTTCTAACTATAATTATATCGAGCGGATACTGCTTGATAAGTGGCGTCGGCGCTGCTGAAGGGCCGAATGTGGTACTGTTTGTTGATATCGACGCTGCGGGAGGGCCGAGTGAAGCGCAGCTCGTTGAGTATCGCACTGCTTTGTGTGCGGGGCCGATGAACTGCTTGGCGTTGGTGCTGCGCGATGATTGGGCTCACTGCTTGGCGTCGGCGCTTCGGGAGGGCCGGTTGTGCTCTGCTTGGTGTCGTCGTGTCTCGTCGTTCGAGTACGTCGGGTTCGAAGTGTTCTGGGTCGTTTTAGAGGAGCAAACTACTAGGATTTTCTAGTGGGATGTGGGAATGTAGGGCATCATTATTTTCGAGCTGCCGGGCAATGTTAGTTTCGACCTGCCGTTTTATTCCGTATCGTTTCCGGGTCGGAAGCCGGAAACGTGACTTCTGGTAGGAACTCACTGAGATGGGCCGGAGTTACGTAAACCGTGCCGGGCTCAGCGATCTCGACCGGGCCTGGGTGCGTATTCCTAAACCACACCAGGCGTCGGTGATCCTCACCAGGTCGTAGAGCCGAATTCAAACCGAACTGTTACGGATCCACCACCACTACCAAGACTAACTATTAGAACACTTACCCGGTTATTATTTCCTCGAGAATCGTCGGAACGCAAGAGACTGGTCTGGGGATGTGTCTCCGCTTATATAGGCGCTGCTTAGTGTGACCAGATCGGACGATGATGATAATCCCTCTTTGGGTAATCGGGTTTATTGGGCGATGATTATCGACAATCGATAACTTCGTCGAATAAGTGTGACCGGGTGCTGTTGGCTTTGGGCGCGCATTTAAATAAAAAAAAATGTAAATGTTTTTTCTGGTGTCCATCAAGGAAGTCATCTGGGGCCACTACTTTTCGTTCTTTTTATTAATGATCTTCCAAAAGTAGTGTCTTTTGCCTCTACTCTAATGCATGCGGACGACGTAAAAATTTGCCTATCATTCTCTGAATAAATGTCATACCTTCGCCTACAGTCGGACATTGATCAATTACAATTATGGTGTTCAAACAATTTGTGGCTTCTTAATCACACTAAATTCAAATGTATGGAAAATTCTATTGATCGGATATAATCAAACATTTATGCTTTTATTGAATCATATAATATTTAGTTAGTTTAAGTTAGACTTATTTTTAGCACACATGTGTAAGTTAGCAGTTCATTGTTAACTATAAATCAATAAATAAATGTTAAACTTTGTTTTTCCTATAATAATTTGCAATCGGGTTTCAGTTAACAGTCGGATAATGATTGTCTTCAGAGATGGTGCTAATATAACCTCTTAAATCTGAATTGCCTTAAATGTAACGTAATGACTTTTTATAGGATTACGCCTTCATTTATTAGCTGTTCTCTTCATGACATGCCACTGGATCGTATATATTCGGTCAACTATTTAGGAGTTCTATTTCCTGACCCAAAATTAAAATTCGAGTGTCACATAAAGTCTACAGTTAACAAGGCTATCAGTGTTCTTGGATTTGTTAAGCGATGGTCAAAAGAATTTGACTGTCCTTAATTGGAGAGCCGCTTAACTTTTAATGTACCTTTTAGACCAACCCGCAAATACCATCCTCTTAACTTGATAAGGTGAACCTCAAATTTTGGCCTGAATAGACCCTTTCGTCTTCTTTGTAGTGATTATAATAATCTATATATTCAAATTTTCATTTCAATCTCTATCCCCGATTTATAAAACTATAGTCTTCAAATACTTTCACCCTAATAAGTTTTAGTTTTTTTATAAATAAAGTTATCGAAAATGCGACGACGAAAGGGAGTGGTTTCGATGAAGTTCAAATGTTCACTAACTTTGATGTTCCAATAATTTCTCTTAAAATATATCTTATTCTAAGGTGGCAAAAGTCGTGGCAAATTCGCAAGAGCGAACGGACGAGAGCTTTATTGGCTCCTGCTCTCGCTCTACGACTAGTGACTTCAATTTAAATAAACGCGCAAAGTGGGCAAACAATGCCCCCTCTGAAGGGACGACCTCTTTCAGCCCAGAACGGGCAACAGCTGCTTAGAGCTGGAGTTGAGCCCGGCCTCCACGCTGATGATGAGAGTTCCGAGCTCCTCCGCGGTCAAGAGGTCTTGGCCTACCGTCCGAAGGAACAGGTGCTTTGCAGACTTCACACCAGCCTCCCATAGTCGATACCGCCCCCCTGTTCCTCCAGACGGGCTCGGAACTCTCTCATTTGCCGATCGGCGCCGACGAAGTTTGTGGCGTTGTCGCACCACACCCGCGACGACTCACGAACGTTTAAAATGTTAACAAGAACAAGGGACCATAAAAATCAACGCCAAAAATACTGAATGGGCGGAGAGCTCGAAGTCTATCGAACTGTTCGTCACCAGACTTCTTGAGCATAAGCTAGCCATATTTTCTCGTAACGTGCTGGTATGACACATAGGATATGGCGAACTGTGAGCTTTTAGGCAGCAACAACGGGAATTTTGCTTCTTACGGGATAGGAGCATTCAATAACCGACCCCCAACTCGTAGCATGTCGAGGAACACCAATCTAATTTATTTTCCTGAAGAAAAGGGTTTAACTTTTGAATATTCGTTGCTATTATTTATATTTTATTGTATTTTTCCGAATTTTACTTATGTCATCCCTAAATTCGTGAAATTGGATAACTTCAACAATTTTCTTAAAAGCGAAATCCAGTTCTATTGCCGAAATACTTTTTTCAAGGGGCTTCGACATTTTTCTGCACCTTTGAATAAAACGTAAAACCCACACGAACACTCTCAGAACTTCAGGTGCGTCGAAAAGGACTCCATTTTCTGAAGCAAATTTTGGCTCTGGGCTGACTACGCGAGCTAGTGCCGATTTGCGTAGCGCCATCGACACTTCATCAGCCGGCAGATCAAAATGTCTATTTACAGGCCAATTATTTTCTGAGTCTTGCAAGAACGAAAGCCCAAATGGACGTTGTAAGCTCCTCTACGTCACATCCTCGGGACACTATCTCTGCTGGGTTGACTTGCGTGGGAATGTATTGCTTTCTCCGACCACTCCTGAAGTGGTAAGTTTTAAAAGGCTCTCCTCTCCCCTGCACGTGGGGCGTATCTCATCTTTCAACCGCTCGAAATATCTAGGGGGTAGGAGGAAATCGAGGAATTCGTGGTCTCTTCGACGGTACCGTCGGCTCTGAAACCAAACTCCAGGGCGAGAGAGCTGAGTTCATCTTTTCGGCGAGAGTATATCCAGCGGACCTGGATTCTTAATAAAATCGGCTTCTCCGTACTCACCGTCGGATTCCTTGATTGATTGTTTGATTTAATTATTGTGTTAACTTCCTTCTCAAGTCTTCTAAGTTCTTCCTGAGGCCGGATGTGAGCGGTTCGTCCAATCGACTATTCGGGTTACTCTTCCCTTTTTTTTCAGCGGGTCTTTAAGCCAATTGATTCTCTAGCTAGTCTCGGTGTCCCTGTTCGGGTGCCACTTGTAGGGATGCTCTCTGGCCGGAGTACAGATCTCAGTAAGATCCAGAAGTCCCTTACAAGAAATTTTTAAATCACCGAAACACCGGACTAGAGAGTATCATTCAACGAGTGAATGAGTCGTTTGGGGAGTCACACCGAAGGTTCTCATAGACACCGGGAGAGAGAGAGTAATGTCAGTCGGTCACGCCGTATCTTGCTCCTGGGCTAAAAATTCCACGGGCTGGACCTTGGGGCGAGGCCAAGCCAGACGAACGGTTTCGCGAGTATGGGGACGCCGGGTAGTCCCGCTGATCACTTCCGCGATTGGGACACGTAAGTCGCTTTCCGCGTGTCGCAGGCCAAAAATTCACCGGGCTAGACCTTCGGACGAGGCCAAGCCGGGATACTATTTCGCGAGAGTAGGACCGGGGGGGTTGTGTCGCGCGCAAGTCGTTCTCGACGTATCGGATGCCAAAAATCCACCGGGCTGGACCTTCGGGCGAGGCCAAGCCGGATAGGATTTGTCAGACACGAAGGGGGATTGGAGGAGAAAGGATGGCGGTACGATCGACCAGTCGGGAATGATGTCCGCGCGCAGGTCACATGCACTACGAAGAGAAAAGCTACTATACTAGACCAGACGGGCCGGGTGTCCACGTGCCGGTCGCATGCGCTACGAGGAGGAAAGCTAGGGTACTAGACCAGACGGGCCGGGTGTCCACGTGCCGGTCGCATGCGCTACGAGGAGGGAAGCTAGGGTACTAGACCAGACGGGCCAGGTGTCCGCGTACCGGTCGCATGCGCTACGAGGAGGGGAATCTAAGGTACTAGACCGAACGGGCCGGGTGTCCACGTCGGGTCTCAAACGCTACGATGTGGGGAACCAAGATACTAGACCAGACGGGCCGGGTGTCTGCGTACAGGTCTCAAATACTACGGGGAGGGAGGTTAGGATAATAGACCAGACGGGACGGATGTCCACGTACAGGCCACATGCACTACGAGGAGGGAGGTTAGGATACTAGACCAGACGGGACGGATGTCCACGTACAGGCCACATGCACTACGAGGAGGGAGGTTAGGATGCTATGAATAAAAAGAATCACGATCATGGAATTCAATCATTTACTTCACTTTATTATTTTTCTAGGTTATTTTTTTATTTATCTACTATCTTCCTACGAGTCCGCTACACCGTCTTTGCTTAACGGATAGGAATTTTGTATACACTAACCTCAAAACACTCACTAGCCCACTTCTTCACTGACCGCGTGCCTTCGCGCGGTCGAGGCGTCACTCGGATTATCCGGCAAGCACGTTACGGGAGACACGTCCGCTCCGTTTTACTGTTCCGGCACGAGAGCCCCTTATTCATTTGTCGTCGCGCGGTCGAGGCGTTACTCGAATTACACGGAAAATTACTGCGGGAGACACGTCCGCCCCGTCTTACCATTCCGACACAAGAGAGCGCTCGCTCGATCGGTGTGTGACCACCTTCCCCACGCTCCCTTTTTCCCGCTTTCGGGGTTTCTAGTATATTTCTTAATTTCTAGTATTTTCTTTACTCACTAAATATCGGCTGGCGTTGCCACTCGGGTTTGGAACTTAACTTAACTACTGCTTAATATTCAGTTTCAACTTAATATTTATTATTCATTATGCGTCGCTTACACCTATAACCTTACATACTATTAACTTAATATTTATTATTCATGATAAGACGCTTACACCTATAACTTTATATACTACTAAAAATTGTATCGTACAACTTCGGCCGGAGCGAAGTTGTTTACGTAAACTGTGGTCAACGACTTTGGTTCGGCTGGCCACAGTTAACTACTCCCCCTTCTAACTTAAGGCCGCCCATGGTCGATCCTAATTCTGCAATTACTTCTCTTATTTGAATTGCGGATCTTTTTTCTCTACTAAGTCGCTGGTAAGTGAGGCCAATGCAGATGAGCGCGCAGCATATTGCTCCTGCAATATTTGCTGCGAGATGCATTTGGTTGTTGTCGATCTCATTTCTGAACTCCTTGATAAACTGCAAGTTTTGTTCACTCAAGCGGTGAAGGTACGGGAGGCTGAGAACATCTTGGCTGGCAGTAATGTTTAGTAGGGGGGAGCTTGCTGCCCCCGGAGTTCTCTTCTGGGCGTTAGCGTGGTTGATGAAGAGAGTTTCGTTTATCATGGCCTTTTCGTCGAAGGTGTCCACCCGAACCTTAGCTAACCTGTCGTTTTTGATTATGATCCCTTTATCCACGTATGTGATTGGGTGTAGGTCGCTCGGTTGTGTTCGGCATTGCGCCACCCCACCTGCATGCACTTCTTTGGCGCATGAACTCTCTGACGCCAAACGGCAGAATGTGGCTTCCAGTGACATGATGCAGTTTTTAATGGCGTGAATTTCTCCGCCGCATTCCGCTATGATGTTGTCTAGGATCTGCAGCAATGTGATTTTTTGGCAGATCTCAGAATTTGATTAACGGTAGAGGTTAGCTGATTATTTTGATTTTGAATTTTAGTGTTTATTTGAATTTGCCTATTACTTGACTCAACTAACTTCATTTCGGAAAATCTGATTTTTTCTAAAACGTCGGCGTCCGGTGTCCCTGCTACGACCTTTAGCACTGATCCTAAGAAATCGAAACTCCTAGCTACTCGATGATGAATGCCCAGCGACTCCAACAAGTCCTGGAGGTGGGCGGTATCTACGCCTAGAAGCTTCTTCATATGGAACAGTGGAAACATGCTGATCAAATTTTCTGTTTCCTCCACTACGTATGAGTGACGAACGCGAACTTCTCCACACTAGTATTTGGCCGTCAATAACGGGAATATACTTGGCCTGCGAATAATCAGTTATGTGAGCCGACGCCAAGGATAGGAGGAGATAAAATAAAAGTCCGAACCTGTGGAATTGAACTTTAGCTATTTTTTTGCTCATAGAGAACTAAGAATGATGCCGGTGGCAATGAAACTTATAGTTAGAAATAATTTATGCAAAATGGTTTAAAGGCGTAATAAAAATGAATAATAAATAGCTAGATTTTTCTCCCTATACTCTCATGTTCGCATCGTACAGGCTCTTAAGAACCCAATCCACGTGCTTGATGTGAGAGTTTTATCTTTTGAAAAAATGATTACGTCGTCAACGTAAACATAGCAGAACTTGCCGATCTGTTCCCGTAGGATGTCGTCGATGGCCCTCTGAAAAATGCTGCCTACATTTTTGAGGCCAAACGGTAATCTGCGGAATTCATATTTCCGCCATTTACTGAGAAAGAAGTTTTTTCTCTGTCGCGTTCCGCGAGTATGATTTGGTGTTAGCCAGACTTGAGTTCCAGCGTTGAGAAATATTTAGCATTAGCTAGGTTGCCTAATATCATGCTTATATTTGGCATGGGATATTTGTCGGACACGGTTCTTTCGTTTAATTTGCGAAAATCAATAACTAGTCGCATATTTCGGTTTCCAAGCTCATCGGTCCCTTTTTTATCCACAACCCATATCGGATTGTTGTAAGGGGATACCGACTTCTGAATTATCCCATTTTTAAGCAGATCCTCAATCTCTTGTTGATGAAATCCGCTGCTCCCATGGGGTACGGGTATAACTTCGCGTATATGGGCTCCTCACTAACCGTTCTGATGGTAGCTACCTCATTAGCCTTAGTAGCCTCATTAGGGCCTCATTCCTGGTCTTTAGCATTTCTAAGAACGCGTTTTTTGCCAATGGCGGTGCATCTGAGCAGTCCACGTTGGTGAAGTTTACATCAGCGCACGTATGGAAATCAATCTGCTCTACTTCAGTGCCCCATTTTAGGTGGCCGGAAGCTAGGCAGAGTGACGCCCCTGCCTGTTTTAAGAGGTCGAGGCCGATTATTCCATCAAAGGTAGTAAAGTCTGGTAGTATGAAAAAGGTAGCCTTAATGATTGAATATTGAGACGAAGCATTTATTCGTGATAGTTGTACCCTCATGAATTGAATGAATGGTAAATGGGGAGTCTACTGGGCGAACTCCTTTCAATCCTTTGTGAGGTCGGATGAAATTTTTAGATGCGCCCGTGTCGATAAGGAATCTCATGTTAGTCCCCGCTACTCTTCGTCTGATGACGGGCAGCAGGGATCTGCCCCTTAAAAAATGTATTATATCAGAGTCATACTCTGGGATGGCGTCATCATCGATTTTGGCCGCTGTGCTGGAAGCTGCGGCGGTGTATTTTTCTTCAGTTTCGCCCGCGCTCTGCGCGACGTTGTTAACTCTCTGCCTTTTAATGGCGCCTGAACAATCGGACACGGCCGGCTTCCTGTTTTGGTAAGCCGGTGCCTGAGGAGGCTTGTGCATTTTGGACATTGAAGGGTCAATATCCATGGGCTCAGAATTATTTTCACGAAGTCTGTCACTGCGTGGAGCAGAGTGAGCTTGAGCTTTGTGCTGCTTTGTGAAATAGGGATTTTTGGCAGCACCTGTTTGGAAACTATTCTGAGGAGGGGTTTGTTGACGCTCTTGCGCCTTTGGATATTGTTTTTTATTCCTATCCTCCTGGCTTCTTGCAAATGAGGCCGTGAAGGAATACCTCTCGTGATTTGCCTCCACCTCCTGAGCCAAAGCAAGTGCTGTTGGCATGTCCTTTGGCTTCGCCGAGAAGAGGACATCTGTGAGGCTGCGTTTTAATCCTGAGATGAATACTCGAAGGGCATCATCCCGGAATTTTTCGCACAGGACTTCGGCCGCCGAAGCGTCGGGCGACATGGTGGCCTTGTATGTGAGGAGGGTCAGTTTTTTCTCCACCTCGTCATAATATTGCAGCAGTGAAAGATTTCCCTGCCTGAGGGTGCCCATCTCCTGCTCTATGACATGCATTGGGCGTTTATCGCTATATGTAAAATCTAGGCGACTTATGATCGCATCGAAATTGAGTACTGCTCCGAATGACGACAGTACCGCGTCGGCGGGTCCCCTAACCTTGCTACTGATTATTATTACTGCCTGGTAGTGGCGAGAGCTGCCATCGTATCGTCTAAAAATATGATAGGCCGCTACGGCCGCCTGTCGCCAGGAGACGTATGTCTCCTGTGCTCCCGCGAATTCGGGAAAGCACTTTATAGCTTTATATGTTCTTATTGGCGGGGTATGGGCTGGAGCTGACGTGTTGCTGACTGCCGCTACTCGCCCGGCCAATTCCTCAATTTGATTCCTAAGGGCTTGCTCCCTCAGCTGGCTTTGGGCGGTCTGTTCTGCAAGGGCATTGCTAACGACGGCCTGTATAACAGCTCGAAGCTGCTCGGGATCCATTTTAGTAGAGGGGGCTGGGGGCCTGAGTATTGGGGTTGAGGCGTGGAGCTGTCCCTCACTATCGGTCTCTGAGTCGCTTGAGTATTGTTTATTGTTTCTATATTCGAAAAACGGATTACTCATGGGCAGCTGGATTTAGTCGCAGAGAGATTCGCGCGCATAAGCCAAAGCGCTGCACAACAAAGACAAAGTCGAAAGACTTTGGGGTCGAATTTCCTTTTGATACGCGGGACAATAAGAACACCAACAATGTCTGCAGGGTGACAGAATGTGCGGCCGCTGCACAAAATTATATTTAGTACACAGTGAGAAAAAAAGACTTCTGAGATGACCGGCGAAATAGCGATGCGCCGTTACACAGAAATAAAAATTATGGGGCATAATTTTAACTAATAAATTTATTATGTTGTCAAAAAATTTCGCATTGAAAATCATAGCTTTTGTATTTTGTTTGTTTAAGATAACTAAATTATAAATTAGAAAATTATGAATACTGAGATTTTCCAAAAAAACTCACTTCACACTCGTTATTAATATATTTTAAATTCTTTCGCTTTGTTGCTGTAGGGGTCAGAATTAAATGCTTGTCCTCCCTGACACTTTTCAGTTACATAAATTTTTTGAAGACATAAAAGTTTTGGCCGAAGTGCCCACTTACATGCTTGGTGAATTGTATGTTCGTTTTTTCCAAAAAATTTTTTTATTTATCCAGTGGGTATCTAGTCACCACTTAGTTGGGCGCCAATTAGTTATTATAGGTTTATTGCAGTTAGTCCCTCGCTGCAGTCCCGTTGTTGATCGCCGGTTTGGTCGATTTACGTTGGTATGAGGATGGTGGTTCTGCGTAGCTCTTGTAGGTAGGTGGATGGTCGTCCGGTTCACGTTGATACGGGGATGGTGATTCCTTGTATCTCCTGTAGGTAGGTGGCCGGTTGGCCGACGGTCAGCTTTCGTCCACTGAAGAGTTATGACGATTACGCTGGAAGGGTAACTGTCCTCCGTTCACTACTGGCCTAGAGACTCAGTCAGTGTTCAAATAATAAATTGTTTAACGGCGGTTGCCGGAGTTCGTTTTATGAGCGATGTGCTCTTTATTGGATTCAAATCAAAACTGAAACTTAAAGCTAACATAATTGAACTTCATAGCGGCCACTCCAATGGGCAGTGCTTGCCGGCTATGCACGAGCATCAGTTGGCGACTCCAGCAATTAAATCCATGTATGCACAGGCCAATTATTTTCTGAGTCTTGCAAGAACGAAAGCCCAAATGGACGTTGTAAGCTCCTCTACGTCACATCCTCGGGACACTATCTCTGCTGGGTTGACTTGCGTGGGAACGTATTGCTTTCTCCGACCACTCCTGAAGTGGTAAGTTTTAAAAGGCTCTCCTCTCCCCTGCACGTGGGTCCGTATCTCATCTTTCAACCGCTCGAAATATCTAGGAAGTAGGAGGAAATCGAGGAATTCGTGGTCTCTTCGACGGTACCGTCGGCTCTGAAACCAAACTCCAGGGCGAGAGAGCTGAGTTCATCTTTTCGGCGAGAGTATATCCAGCGGACCTGGATTCTTAATAAAATCGGCTTCTCCGTACTCACCGTCGGATTCCTTGGGGTTACTCTTTGTTTATTGTCGTGTTTGATTTAATTATTGTGTTAACTTCCTTCTCAAGTCTTCTAAGTTCTTCCTGAGGCCGGATGTGATCGGTTGGTCCAATCGACTATTCGGGTTACTCTTCTCTTTTTTTTCAGCGGGTCTTTAAGCCAATTGATTCTCTAGCTAGTCTCGGTGTCCCTGTTCGGGTGCCACTTGTAGGGATGCTCTCTGGCCGGAGTACAGATCTCAGTAAGATCCAGAAGTCCCTTACAAGAAATTTTTAAATCACCGAAACACCGGACTAGAGAGTTTAATTCAACGAGTGAATGAGTTGTTTGTGGGGTCAAACCAAAACTTCTCATAGACGTCGCGAGAGAGAGAGTGCTGCCGGAGTTGATCGCATCGTGTCCTGTTCCGGAGTTGAAAATCCTTCGGGAGAGGGGGAACGTTGGGCGAAGTCACTGACCACTTCGGTGATTGGGGCGCACAAGCCGTCTTCAGCGCGTCAGAGGCCAAAAATTCACCGAACTGTCAAGCGAGGTCAAGCCGGGAAAACTACTTCGCGAGATTGTGAACGGTGGGTGAGATCACGGATCACTTCGGTGATCGGGGCGCACGAGCCGTTTTCCGCGTGTCGGAGGTCAAAAATCCACTGGGCTGGACCTTCGGGCGAGGCCAAGCCGGGTAGAACTTGTCGGGCGGAGGCAGATTGAAGGGAAAAGGATGGTGGTACTATCGACCGGTCAGAAATTATGTCCACGCGCAAGTCGCATGCACGAGGAGGGAAGCTAGGGTATAAGACCAAACGGGATGGGTGTCCACGTGCGGGTCACAAATACTAGAAGGAGGGAAGCTAGGGTACTAGACCAGACGGAATCGGTGTTTATCGGATGTGGTAGTAATTAAATTCGGGAATTTTTCAAATATTATATATGGCCTAACGAAGATTCAATGGTAGGGTGGGTATATAAGTCATGTTGCTGTAACCAGTCAGAGTCTGCGTAAACAACGTACGGTAATTCTTATTCTTTACTATTTTTCTTTCTTTTATCTCTTTATAGGAGAGCCTTTGTTGCGGCATAGGGTGGTTGTAAAAAATTTTATCCTACTGATCACGCTCTCACTCAGTGCCCTTCATTTAGTTCACTAGACTGGCAGGATAAATTAATCCGCTTGTGCATAAATTGGTTGCGCACCGGCCATTTGCCAAGCAGATGACCAATTAGATCGCTATGTCTATGTCTGTCAAAGTTTTAACATCACATTATTCTTCATAGAAGTGCTCATCCAGAGCAACCAACACAGATTGTTGCCCACAGTTCTCAGCAGGAGCAGGAACCCACACATGCTGTTTCCATGCCTTTCGCGTCATTCGAGGCGCTCTTCAGGCAGCCAGAACTTTGCTTGACTCAGGCTCTAATAATAAGAGTTGCCCAAGCTCCTTCAGCTCAGATTCTTAAGATAGAGGTATGACATTTCTGGCATAAGCGATGTCAGAACGCAGATGAGATTTACTGTCTCAACGACTATGAATGGCATTTACAATTCGCTGTAGCGAACACAATATCGCTTAATCAGCCGGAAAGTTTCGTTGATACTTCACATTGGATCATACCCACAGATATTGACCTTGCAGATCCAGGATTCTACATGCTTCACAAGATTGACTTTCACAAGCAGCACACAAGAGTTTTTTGATTTATTTTCAAATGGCGAAATTTCTCTGGGTCCTGGCTTTTCTTGCCTTCTTGGTTGGATCGTTGGCGGAAAGGTTTCTAATATTCCACAATCACAAGTCGTCACATGCAACATGGCACGTTCCACGGAGCTGCAAGATGCATTATAAAGGTTTTGGCTAATATATAAGTTTTGATTCGCATCATAATTGTTTTACCGTAGAAGAGAAGGAAAGCGACCGGCATTTTTTGGCAAACACACAGTTTCTCACATCTGGACGGGTCCAAATTTGCCTGCCCTTTAAAGACAACCCTCACAAGTTTGGTAAATATTGTTCCAAGAATTGTAGATGGACCGTCTAAACTGGGACGATGGGAAGCGAATCGAAGAAGATTTGCACAGTATTCAATCCACCAAAATTCCAAAATTATTAACTCGTCTCCCAGAAATCTATCGGAAATACACGGTTTTTCAGATGCATCGCAGCGAGCTTATGGCTGTTGCCTATATCTACGAACAGAGTTTAAATCAATACTAATTATCGCAAAGTCTAAAGTGGCCCCAATAAAGGTATTTGCGTTGCCTCGGCTAGAATGGTGCGCCGCATATTTATTGTGTCAAGCATGGGCCAGGCTAAACTGTTTCGTCGCTAACCGGATTTCTGAGGTGCAATCAACCACTTCAAACATCATTTGGAGGCACGTTCCGGGCAAGGACAATCCCGCGGACATAGTGTCAAGAGGCTGCGCAGCATCTGAGCTTATGGAAACTATGTGGTTTAGGGGACCAAGGTTCTTACGTCAACCTACATTCTCAGGACAGCGAAGAAGAGTGGCCAAAATCAAAAGTCCATACATGTTCCGATAGTGGCAGCAAAGAAGTTGTATTCGATTACTTTATCAACAAGTTCTCATCCTATCGGAGCATTTTGCGAGTCAATTCTTTTGTGTTGGGCGTCTTCAATGTAATTGAACGTAGTCGATTTAAGCAAGCACATCGTATCACATATCCAGCAGAAGACCTTTTTGATCGAAATCCAGCAGCTCAAGGAAAACAAGATTTTAAAACCAGAATTTCAAAAACTAAATCATTGAAATTCCAAAGAATCATTGCTTAACATTGCAATTTGTTGAGTATGGAATTCTGCGACTACAGGCTTTGATTGTAAGCCTCAGAGAAATCGTTCGAAAGATTGTACGGCTCACTGTTACCATTATAAACCTCGTTTAGTAAATCAGCTCGAGGACTTTGAGCAGCCAACACATTGAATGTGCAAAACTTCGGCATCATCGTGGGAATTAAGTTTAGGTTCATCCCTCCGCGAGCTCCCCACTTTGGTGGCTTGTATGAGGCCGCAGTGAAGTCCATGAAGACCGCGATGATCAAAAACTTGGGCAACACTGGGCTAACTGACGAGGAGCTTCAAACGATTGCATCCGAGGCGGAGGCAACCTTAAACTCAAGACCAATGGAACCCCTATCCGAAGACCCTAACGATGAAGAGGCACATAGCCCAGCGCACCTACTGATTGGGTCCTCTTTGATGTCCGTACCGGAGCAGCGCGTAACGTACTTGAAGCAACAGTTCTGGGAGCCATAGAGGCGTGATTATTTCCACACATTTTAGGCGCGCTCCAAACGGCTCAAACCCGATGCCTACATTCAAATAGGCAAAATTTTAATAATTCACGAAGATAATACACCTCCCCAGGAGTGGTTCCTAGGTCGCATCACCAACACGCATTTCGGAGCTGATGACGAGTAAAAGTGGCCTAATCCTAATTTACATTTTATTATTATTTGTTTATAAATAACTTTGTTTAAAAACAGTTTATTAATTTGAAACTTTGCCAACTTGTACTACTTAATTACCCCTCATATGTTTGTATTTTGAATTCGCTCTTATGCACACAGCTCACACATGTACACACAATGTCTTTGTAATCTCAAACTTAAACACTAAAGTCAGTGCATATTAGAGATCGAAACAACTCGGACGTTTTACTCTGATAACTCTGCATTTGGGCAGAGTTCGCTCAGCTTTGTTAGCCCACTTGTTTGTACTGTTTTTATAGCATCAACGTTCAAAAATATAACTTGATATGTAAATCTTCCCATTTAATTATTTGTAGAAATTACTTTTTAAAAACTACAAATGAAAGGGTTTTACCTAAAATTGGGTGGTCATTTACAACTGAATTCACCTGAACACCGGGAATGGTGTACAATAGGAGGCATTAGGCATTTTTAAGTTTAAGTAAAAATTTATTTTTATATTGTCATTTATTTTTATCAAAAATGGTACGTGAAAAAAATTTTTTTTTTAATTATAATAATAATTGCTGTTTTTGTTCTGATATATATATTTTTGGATTTTGTCTAAATCGTTAGCTTGGCTTTGGACTCCTTTTATCAGGCAGATATTGTAAAGCAAATATATTTTGAAGATCAAATTTCCGCACAAAATAGCAACAATTCTTATTAACAATATATTTTATATATTGTTATTAACTTTGGAAGTGGATTCCACGGTTTTGGTGTCTATATGACCCATTTTTGGTATGACTTTAAATTTTATCTCTTGGTTGTCAATTATATCAGGCGTTTCATTATTTGGTATTTCAATTTTAATTATACTATTTATTCTCATTACTTATTTGTTTTTATTTGTATATTTAATTTTACAATTTTCCTGCCTATTTTTTTATAGCTTTACTTCTAATTGGGCATCGAAAGTTCCGCTCAATTTTACAAATGCATATTATATACTAATATTATTTAAAATTGCTGGAATTACGGGACCCTTCCGCATCAGCTGGGCGTCGCCGGTCTCTGGCACGCTGATGCTCCCTCGATGGAGTAGCTGGCGTTTTGCCTCCCGCGCTTGTTTTGTTGTATCCTGTGTTGTATCCACTGACAGTGAACGCTGCCTAAGGGTCCCGGGCAGTCAGCAGTGCTCTCTTTCCGATATTTGGGCACTTCTCTTGGGGTGGAGGTTTCGTTAATATTTTTTCATTTATAATTGATATTTTCTTTGTTTTTAGTGAGTTGCGATTTTCGGGTTCTATTTTTTTTTCGAGTTCGGTTTGTTAATTTTGGGCTGTAGCCCACGCTGGAGGTGTTGAACTGCTGTAGAGTAACCACTTTATGAGCGCTACCCTTTTCTTGATTTTATTGTTCACACCTCCGCGTCTACCCTATATAGCAATCTACTCACTCTGATATTTTTCATTCCGTTCCATCCTGTGCAGTACAATTTATCTTCTTCGAAAATATTTAAATAAATTCGCAATATTTAATTCAATTCGAAGTATATTTTGCATGCTTACACCAAAAATATTTTATAATGCACTTTTTATATTTTTTTAAAATTAGTTCTTTGTTCTGTTTATCGTTTTGCTGTCATTTGTCGAGTGCCTTGGCCTCTGTCGATCGAGACCGAAAACGACCAAAGATAACTCGAAATAGCGGCAGCGGTGTCGGTGTGCGTGTGTATGTGTACGCGGCTAGCGGCTCTTTCTAGGCAAATGCTAATGGAGAATGATACACTGACCGATAACTAAGGGCAACGATTTATAAGCCTGATGCCGAAAGGCGCGGGAAAATTATGCAAAACGCGGGAAAATTGTGAAAAGAGAGGGAAATTCTGAAAAGCGCGGTAAAATGTTCAGACAAACTGCGGCAAGGTTTTTTTGCCGCTAAATTTGGAAAACTACACTTTTCACAATTTGCACTTTTTTCCAGCTTTTTTATTTATACCCTAAAGTGGTGCTCACTGCGACGAAAATTGGGGAATTAAGTTTACACTAATTGGGTCGACGTTGAGTATTATATTTGCGTGTTTATGGGCTAAAGTGATTCACATATAACTCGAAATATATTATGTTTATTGTTAGAATTTTCGTTGTTAGTACATGCAAATTTTAATTTCTTGGATAGTATGCCTTGTGTGACTGCAATTGGATTCGGATAATTATTTGCGATAATAACTTGTGTAAACTGTAATAAACAAAAACATACCAACATTTCTACACCGGTCTACGTGTTACACAGTTGCGAGGGTAAACATGGTTAAGAACGATGCGCAGCAATATTTAAACACCTTTCTTTGTACAGCAAGCCATAACGCCTCTCTTTGAAACCATATGGAATACGCGATCAACATTACCAGCGCCCGTTGCGTTCCTGTACCCCGGTTTAACAATGGTTTGAACGCCAAGCCAACCAGACACAGGCGGAAAATGCCTAGGCCTCCATCAACGCTGCAGTTTGCGTGAGTGAAAACTGGATGATTACCCATTTCAAATAATTGATCAGCGGAGTGTGTTACCTGAAATCTTGTGCAAAAATAATATGAATATTATGAATATAGCGTAGAACCGAATTCTGAGTACAAATAACCGATTTGAATTGGAGAAAATGTAAACGCTAACCAAATTACCCTTAATTAGGTTTTTTTTTACAATAAAATGCAAAATTTAAATACCAAACCCATTATGTCTGCCCTATGAATATTTTGAGTAAACAAAAGATAAAACGAAATAACAACAACGGTTACTACTCGAAATTTGTTTTCATATTTTTCGGTCTTTAAAATAACGATAAAGTAACGATATTCACTAAAAAATTTACTTTATCTCCTATAACTAATTCGAATACCATTAGGTGAGTTTTCGATTTAAGAAATGTTTAATTTTTGTAAAATTTCAGATTTGTTCTATTATTTCGATGCCTAAAGAAGTTTAGATAACAAGAGAAGTTTTCATAGAATAAAAATGTGTATATAGTTTTTAGTTTCTTGTTTAACTTATGAACCAATAAATTAACTGGCTTTTTCCTTGATATGAGTTGAACGGATGAGGTAATAATTAAATTTGGGAATTTTTCAAATATTATTTATGGCATAACGAAGATTCAATGGTAGGGTGGGTATAGAAGTCATGTTGCTGTAACATCTGTGCAACCAGTCATGGTCTGCGTAAACAACAAACAAACTCTTTTTGATCGGCTCCAAGGTCCACTGGTATTTCAGTTTTACTTATACTATATAATCTCATTACTTATTTGTTTTCATTGTACATCTAATTTTTTTTTTTGGTTTTAGAATTCAACAGTTTTTTTTTTTAATTTGAATTTTACAATTTTCCTGCCTAATATTTTTTTATAGCTTTACGGGCTATACTTCTAATTGGAATTGCTGGGCAGTCAGCATTGCTCTCTTTCCGATATTTGGGAACTTCTCTTGGGGTGGAGGTTTCGTTAGTAATTTTTCATTTATAATTGATATTTTCTTTGTTTTTAGTGAGTTGCGATTTTAGGATTCTTTTTTTTCGAGACTCGATTTTACAAAACCGAGTTCGGTTTGTTATTTTTGGGATGTAGCCCACGCTGGAGGTGTTGAACTGCTGTAGAGTAACCACTTTATGTGCGCTACCCTTTTCTTGATTTTATTGTTCACACCTCCGAGTCTACCAAATATCGCACTCTGATATTTTCCATTCCGTTCCATCCAGTGCCGTTCAATTTATCTTCTTCGGAGATGTTAAGATGCTTTGTGGCTCAGTCGAAAATATTTAAATCAATTCGCAATATTTAAACCAATTCGCAGTCTATTTTGCAGGGTCCTTCGCGAGTTGTCACTAAGTCACGGTCGCCATGTACACAACAGAAATATTTTATAGTGCACTTTTTATATTTTTATTAAAGTTAGTTCTTTGTTCTGTTTATCGTTTTGCTGTCATTTGTCGAGTGCCTTGGCCTCTGTTCTTAGCTTAGCTTAGTTCTGTCTGCTGCGCCGAAAGCGGCGCTAACAGAGAGAGAGAGAGAGAGAGAGAGAGAGAGAGAGAGAGAGAGAGAAGAAATGTTATGTGCATACATGGATTTAATTGCTGGAGTCGCCAACTGATGCTCGTGCATAGCCGGCAAGCACTGCCCATTGGAGTGGCCGCTATGAAGTTCAATTATGTTAGCTTTAAGTTTCAGTTTTGATTTGAATCCAATAAAGAGCACATCGCTCATAAAACGAACTCCGGCAACCGCCGTTAAACAATTTATTATTTGAACACTGACTGAGTCTCTAGGCCAGTAGTGAACGGAGGGCAGTCACTCTTCCAGCGTAATCGTCATAACTCTTCAGTGGACGAAAGCTTACCGCCGGCCAACCGGCCACCTACCTACAGGAGATACAAGGAATCACCATCCCCGTATCAACGTGAACCGGACGACCGTCCACCTACCTACAAGGGCTACGCAGAACCACCATCCTCATACCAACGTAAATCGACCAAACCGGCGATCAACAACGGGACTGCAGCGAGGTACCAACTGCAGTAAACCCATAAATAACTTACTGGCGCTCAACTAGTGGTAAGAGATTACCCCACCGAAAAAAACTAAAGGTTGGAAATTAAAAGTGACGGCGGCGCGGGAAAAACGTAGCAGCACAAAATTCACAAAATATGTAAGTGGGCACTTCGGTCAAAACTTTTATGTCTTCAGTCAAAGTTATCTATATAATTCGGACCACTGTCTCAAGAAAAACAAGCATTTAATTCTGCCCATTTAATTCTTGTAACAACAAAAGAAAAGAGGAAACTCAAATAAATAATAAACGAGTGTGGAGTGAATTTTTGGAGAATTTCCGTATTTAGAATTTTATAATTTACAATTTGACATGAGCAGATAAACTAAAAGGAAATACGACCCCCAAAGCCTTTCGACTTTTTCTTTGTTCATGCAGCACTTTTGCTTACGTGCACGGATTTCTGTGCAGTTAAATTCGACTAACTATGAGTGATCAGCTTCTCCAATATAGGAACAGAAAACAATACTCAAGCGACTCAGAGTCCGAGAGTATAGGGCAAGTCCACGCCCCAACCCCAAGACGCAAGCCCCCTGTCCCTCCTACAAACGTCATGGATCCCGAGCAACTTAGGTCCGTTATACAAGCAGCTGTTAATAATGCCCTAGCAGAACAGGACGTTCAGAACCACATAAGAGAGCAGGGGTTAAGACAACAAATCGAGGAGTTGGCTGGCAGGGTGGCAGCAATAAATACTTCACCAGCAACGGCAGCAGAAATAAAAACATACATGGCTATTCAAATAGATGATAATATACAATGTAGCGAACCTTTAGATGCTGTAAAATGCTTGCCCGAATTTGCGGGTGCACAGGAAACATACGTCTCCTGGCGACAGGCGGCCACGGCCGCTTACCATATTTTTAGACGGTATGATGGTAGCTCGCGCCACTACCAGGCGGTTATCATCATTAGAAGTAAGATTAGGGGCCCTGCCGACGCCGTGCTGTCCTCATTCGGCACGGTACTAAATTTCGACGCGATAATAAGTCGTCTTGACTTCACGTTCAGTGACAAGCGACCAATGCATGTCATTGAACAAGAGCTAGGAACCCTAAGACAGGGTAGCATGACACGTCAATGGCAACAATTTTGTGCGCCAAATTCCGCGACGACGCTTTACGCGTGTTCATTTCAGGCCTCAAGCGAAACCTCACTGATGTGCTTTTCTCGGCAAAGCCGAAAGACATGCCATCGGCCTTGGCCCTGGCACAAGAAGTTGAATCGAACCACGAAAGGTATATTTTCGCAACTACGTTTGCAAGAAGCCAGGAGGACAAAGATCGTCGGCAAAATCCAAAGCCACAAGATCGTCAACAAGACAAGTCCTTCCCGCAGCCTAATCAACAGTTTGGTGCCGGTAAAAACCCGCACTTTAGCAAACCACATAAGGCCCAAGTGCACTCTGCACCGCAAAATAATATTCCGGAGCCAATGGTTGTTGACGCATCCGTTTCTAGAATTGTACAACCGACCCAAGCACAGGCTTACCAAAACGGGAGGCCGGCTACGTCCGGCCGTTCAGACCCTATTAAAAGACAAAGAGTTAATCATGTCGCTCAAAGCGGCGAGCAGTTCGACAAAAATTATTCTAGCGCAGCCTCCAGTGCAGCGGAAAAAGTTGATGAGGATGCCATTGAAGATTACGATTCGGATGCCATCAATTTTTTAGGGGAAAATCCCTGCTACCCGTCCTCAGACGAAGAGTAGCGGGGGCTTCCATGAAATTCCTCATAGATACGGGCGCGTCTAAAAATTTTATTAGACCTTACAAGGGGCTAAAAGGCGTCCGCCCGGTAGAAGCCCCTTTCAATATTCATTCAATCCATGGCGCAACACAAATAACACAGAAATGCCTTGTCTCAATTTGCAATATAAAAGCAACATTCTTTATTCTATCGGACCTATCAACGTTCGATGGGATAATCGGCCTCGACCTGTTAACACAGGCTGGGGCATCGCTTTGCTTAAAATCTGGGAGACTTAAATGGGGTACGGAAATCGAAGAAATTTCTTTCCATACCTGTGCTGATGTCAATTTTACTAACGTAGATTGCTCTGATGCACCCCCTGTGATCAAAGATGCCTTTATGAAAATGCTTAAAAGCAGAAAAAGGGCATTTGCAGACCCCAATGAGGCACTACCATATAACACTTCAGTAGTAGCCACAATAAGAACAATGGATGAAGAACCTATTTATGCAAAACTGTATCCGTACCCCATGGGGGCGGCCGATTTTGTTAACACGGAAATCCAAAATCTATTGGACAATGGCATAATCCAAAAATCAGTGTCTCCATACAACAACCCAATATGGGTAGTGGACAAGAAGGGCACTGATGAAATGGGCAACAAAAACATGCGACTAGTCATTGACTTTCGCAAGCTAAATGAAAGAACGGTACCTGACAAGTACCCCATGCCAAATATCTCCATGATATTGGGAAACCTAGGCAAGGCCAAATATTTTACAACTTTGGACCTTAAGTCAGGATACCACCAGATCATACTCGCAGAGCGTGATCGCGAAAAAACTTCCTTTTCGGTAAACGGAGGAAAATATGAATTTCGCAGACTCCCTTTTGGTCTGAAAAATGCTGCCAGCATTTTTCAAAGGACAATCGACGACATTTTGCGAGAGCAAATCGGCAAATTTTGTCACGTGTACGTGGATGATGTGATTATTTTTTCTGAAAATGAAGAATCACATGTCACACACGTAGATTGGGTTCTAAAGAACCTCTACGAAGCAAATATGAGGGTGTCTGTAGAAAAATCACGCTTCCTTAAAAAGAGCGTAAGCTTTTTGGGATTCATAGTCACCAGCAATGGTGCAACAACTGACCCAGAGAAGGTCAAAGCCATTAAAGACTTCCGGAACCAAAATCCGTGTTTGAAGTCAGATCATTCCTTGGCCTGGCGAGCTACTACAGATGTTTCATAAAGGACTTTACAGCAATAGCAAGACCCATTTCGGAAATCTTGAAAGGTGAAAACGGAACGGTTAGTAGACATAGGTCACGGAACATTTCGGTCCAGTTCTCTGAGGCGCAGCAACAAGCGTTTCAGAAGCTGCGAAATATCTTGGCATCCGAAGACGTCATGCTAAGATACCCCGACTTTAAAAAAGCATTTGATCTAACGACAGATGCATCGGCCTATGGCATTGGCGCAGTATTGTCCCAAGAGGGTCGCCCTATAACAATGATCTCAAAAACATTGAAAGACAGGGAAAGAAATTATGCTACAAATGAAAGGGAATTGTTAGCTATTATTTGGGCATTAGCCAAATTACGGCACTATCTGTACGCAGTAAAAGACATAAATATCTTTACTGATCATCAGCCCTTGACCTTTGCGGTCTCGGAGTCAAATCCGAACGCTAAAATCAAGAGATGGAAGGTGCGCATCGATGAGTCAGGTGCGCGTATTTTTTATAAGCCTGGCAAAGAGAACTTGGTCGCGGACGCGCTGTCCAGACAACAACTCAATACCATGGATGAGCAGGATGCTGAATCATGCCTAGCCACGATACACAGCGAAAACTCTCCCTGACCACACCATTGATTCTACGGACAAACCACTGAATTGCTTCCAGAACCAATTGGTTCTCGAAGAGGCGCGCTTCCCCATTGAAACGCAGCTTCATACTGTTTGGGAACAAAAGGCGTCACTTAATTAGCTTTGCAAAGAATCATTGCTCAGAGAAATCGCAGATATTATCGTTCCTAATGGTGTAAACGCCATCCATTGTGACCTACACCGTTGGCCATGATACAGGACCAGCTGGTTCGACAATTTCCAGCAACAAAATTCTGGCACTGCAAAAACCGAGTAACAGACATTTTTGCAGTTGATGAGAGGCGAGAAATTATCACAGCTGAGCATAATAGGGCCCATAGATCGGCCCAGAAAAATGTGAAGCAAGTGCTCTCCGAGTACTACTTTCCGAAGATGGCAAAATTGGCCAGCGAAATCGTCCTCAAACTGTAAGACATTGCGCGAGAGCCAAATACGACAGACATCCAAAAAAACAGGAGCTGGTGAGACACCAATCCCCTCTCATATAGGAGAATATTGCACATAGACATATACTCACCGACAGGAAATATTTCTCACTTGCATCGACAAATTCTCGAAATTTGCTGTCGTGCAACTCGTCCACTCAAGGACCATTGAGGATCTTAAACCAGCTTTACTTCAGCTGATGAATTATTTTCCAAATCTAATTGCGACAACGAACCGTCGTTGAAGTCGCAGACAATCTCAACCTTGCTCAATAATCATTTTGGCGTTAGCATTGCAATGCACCGCCTCTACATAGTGTTTCAAACGGGCAGGTAGAGCGGTTCCATAGTACCCTATCGGAACTCAGTCGATGTCTAAAAATCGACACCGGAATAGCCGACACCGTGGAAATAATTCTATTAGCCACTACCAGGTACAACAAATCAATCCCACCGGTCATCGACAAAAGACCAGCTGATGTTGTGCAGGCGAACTCGGACGGCTTACAAACAGAAGTCCGGGAAAAGATAAAAAAACGCACAGGACGCGCTAAGAAACAGGGGAGAAACGCGACTCGGCAGAATAGGGTCTTCGAGGTTGGAGAAAAAGTTTTCGTAAAGTCCAACAAAAGGCTAGGAAATAAACTCACACCCTTGTGTGAGGAAAGAGCTTGTAGAAGCGGACCTGGGGACCACGGTCCTCATTAAGGGGAGGTGGTCCACAAGGACAATCTTAAATACACACAATCAGATAATGTCCTTCTTTAACCATTTTTATTACACTTTTAAGCCACTTGGCGCAATTCGTACTAGCCATAAGTCATTGCCACCGCATACCTTTTAGTTTAAGTTTATTTTATTGGTGGTGGGATACCTCTCGATGAACAAAAAATAGCTAAAGTTCAATTCCGCAGGTTCGGACTCATACCTTATTTTTCCTATCCTTGGCGTCGGCTCACATAACTGATTATTCGCAGGCCAAGTATATCCCCATCGTTGACGGCCAAATACTAGTGTGGGAAGAGTTCGCGTTTGTCACTCACACAGCGAACCTCTCGGAGTATGCGCGCGTGGTGGAAGAAACAGACAACATGATAAACATGTTTCCACTATCCCATGCAAAAGCTTCTAAGCGTAGATACCGCCCAACTCCAGGACTTGTTGGAGTCGTTGGCGTTCATCATCGAGTAGCTAGGAGTCTAGATTTCTTAGGTCAGCGCTAAAGGTCGTAGCAGGGACACCAGATGCAGGTGATTTAGAGAAAATCAGATTCACCGAAATGAAGCGTTGAGTCAAGCAATAGGGAAATTCAAATAAACAATAAAATTCAAAATCAAATTAATCAGCTAACATCGACCGTGAATCAAATTCTGAGATCCGCCAAAAATTCACAAGTAGACACTGGACACCTATATGAGACACTACTTGCAAGAAACAGAATGTTGATGATGGAATTACAGAATTTAATGCTTGCAATAACCCTTGCCAAAATTAATATTGTTAGTCCGAACATTTTAGACCATGAAGACTTAAAATCAGTTTGGCTTGAGGAACCCACCAACACTCCCATAGCACAGTGGATCCGCTTGTATGGAAGAGCGGCCAAAAATACTAATAATGGTCATAACGTGCTGAAATTTATAACAATAATTAGCAAATTTGTCTAAACATATAGCAACAAAAATCGGACTTATCGATCGGCTATATCCTATAGCTCCCATAGGAACAATCGATACCGAATTATAAAAACATATTTGTTTAATCTAATTTATTACGATTTTGGTATGGAAGATATTTTTCGTAGTTATACATATTCTTAAAAAACTAAAATAAAAATCAACAAACAATATAAATGAAACAAAAATTATAAAGCATCGTCAAGTTTCGTAGACAGATGTAAGCAAACTCGACCTATCTTTTTTAGGAAGTTGTCTCTGTCCTGTTAAAAATGGATCTGAACGCAATAATAAATAGTTCATGACATCTGTGTTTGTTAAAGTACGAGATACTTTCCGACTGTGTTGAAGTCTACATTTTTTTAGTTCCTTGTTATTGGACTCTGCTGCTTCCTCTGAAAGCTCTCCTATCGACACTAATGCATACTCTATTACAGCTGAACCATGAATTAAGACCTTATGGACGGTAGCCGGTAAATAGTACCATGGATATGCAGCTATAAGATATTTGGCTGTATCCAGCGCGTAATTTTCAAATTTCTCCACATTAATTTTGAATCCCGATGCCATGGCTTGCAATAATGTTGCACATCTGTGAATCAAAGATGCATCGATTCCTGTTATTTCGGAGCTCAAATCTGCATTACAAAGAATTTCCTTGCGATATTTCCGTCGTTTGAAGATCCTCTACCTCCATCTCTAGGTTTGTCCACTAGTATTCCCATTTTTTCGCGAAATTCCTCCTGAATGTGTTTCTTCCTGTTCAATACTTGCATCTTCTTTTCTTCATCGCGTACTTGCCACATTTTGACCTCTAGCTTATATGAAATATGTAAAAATATTCAAAGAAGCGTATATAAGAATGTAGTGGAGATAAGCCAAATTCGTAAAATCTTGGGCGAACTTCTTTACTCAAACATTTTTGTATATTGTTCATTTCTGTTGGCTTTGCTCCACATATATAACACGTTGCCGAGGATGATTCGCTGATTGCGTTGCACACCTTTCCATCAACCATTGTAAGATGCAAGCTATGGGTAATAACAACTTTTTTATTAAAGACGCTTAATTCTTTTGGCTTTAATTGTTTAATTTTTGCGTCAAAATATTCTGCTTCGTCTTTCGACACTTTCGCGGTCTCTTTCTTAAATTGAAATCTTATTGGTCGACAGTAACGAGTCGATGATGGCCGGGGGTTTTTCCAAATTATTGTGTTATCTATTTGAGTAACCAGTTGGAGAGGTACATAGGATGTTACAAATAAGCTTCTGTCGTCCAAATCACCGTTTGAAAACTTTTGCTTATACTCGCTATGGCCTGTACTTCCATCGAAGCCCCATTTTCCAATTAAAGTTAAATTCGTAACTATATTTTCAGGCATAGTTTCAATGATGTTGTTTTGAAGCTCTATTATACTAGATGCCGTATTGTCTAGTAAGCTTTGTAGTTCGACTTCCGCACGAGATTCGTCTATATAAATACCATCAGGGTATCTTATTTTTTTGAGACTTAGTAATCTTTGGTAACTGGGAAAAAATTCAAAGGATATTTTGGTATTTACAAAGTTTCTTATCAGCAAATATTGGTGCTTCGTCATGGAGGTCTCCATTAAAAGCGAAATAACTTCCATGGGATCTGCCGGCAGGAAATTTTGATTTCGATCATCATTACGTAGAGAAGAAACAGCGGATTCATCTATTTTAATAAGCTGACCTACACGTCGTCGCTTTGTTCTCTCTGAAGCCTCCTCAAATTCAAGTTTAGGACGGCCCCGATGAGCACTTTCCTCTATTTGATTTGATTTGCAATAGGGGCGTTTTATTGAAGTTGATTCTTTTTATTAAGCCATCCAGATTGATATTTAATAACTGCAGATTTTCCGTTTGTAATTTTTCCAAAAAGTTACAATTGTTTTGCAGAGGTTCTCAATTTTATTGGATATTTCGCTCAACTCTGGAATAATGTAGCCGTTGTTTTCAATATCCGCTTGCACATCGGAAATCAATTTCCTCATTTTTTCGGCGTTGGTTCCATTACCTGTGCACCACATATTAAAAATATGCAGACGTGGAAAACACATTTTTGCGATGCACCTATCAAAATCCAAAATCAAAATTTAAATAATAATTTACAAATTAATATTTTTGCAAAAACACAAACCACTAAAGACGAAGACAAAGCAACAGCGCAAAAGCGCAACAGCACAATAAGCAAAGACTCACCTTTAACTGCTTTAGTAATATTAGTAGAAAACACACATCGGCAAATTTCGGCAGCTAATTTTAAAATATTTAGTAACCTAAAATAAGACGATCACAAAAACATACAAACCAAGTTCTGGCTTTTCTTGGAACATAACTAAAAGTCTAACTAAACATAAAATATACTTTAAAAAAATACACAAAAAAGGGTTATTCGATGAAATTAGTTTTACGAAAAAACTTTTTCAGGAAAGTTAATTATTAATATCTCAATTTAAAGTAAATACCTTCAATTTCATAATTCATGTTAAATTATTCAAATCGGAGCACTGCAGCGTACGTCTGATCACTTTAAAGGGCGAATTGAAAGAGAGAAATAACTTCCAAAGCGCAGCTGCGTTGCCAAAATGAACACGTGTTCACGATTGCAAATCTATTTTTAGAAAGTACCGTTAGATTTCTAGTAAAATCCGGTATGCCAAAGAGAAGTTTGGACTTTTAAGAGACAATTTTGATACATTTTGCTTAAAAATATGTCATAAAATTTTTTGATTTTTGGCCTCTGACGGAACCACTGTGCATAGGGGATCTTTTGTCTGTTTCGTCCGTGAAGGTTCTGCAGTCCGTTAACGTTTTACATTTTATCATAAAATTTCCCAAAGTAAAATTAGCATGCAAGAAAATAACTATTTTTCCAGTCGCTCACAGTGAGACAATGCTGCAGATAACAGAAAACATTATAGCGGAATGCGGCGGAGAAATTTACGCCATTAAAAACTGCTCCGTGTCACCGGGAGCCACCTTCTGCCGTTTGGCAGAGAGTTCATGCGCCAAAGAACTGCATGCTGGTGGGATGGCGTATTGCCGAACACAACAGAGCGACCTGCACCCAATCACATACGTGGACGAAGGGATCGTAATCATCAACGACAGGTCTGCCAATGTTCGAGTGGACAATGGGACAGAAGTTTGGATACATGGCACTCACCTTATCACCTTCGATAAACAAGCCATAATAAATGAAACCCTCTTCATCAATCACGCTAACGCCCAGAAGCGAACTCCAGGGGCAGCCAGCTCCCCCCTGTTGAACATCACTGCCAACCAAGATGTTCTCAGCCTCCCGTACCTTCACCGATGGAGTGAACAAAACTTGGAGTTTATCAAGGAGTTCCGAGACGAAATTGACGACAATCAAATGTATCTCGCAGCAATTATTGTAGGAACAATATGCTGTGCACTCATCTGCATTGGTCTTACTTATCAGCGACTTAGTAAGGCAAAAAGATCTGCCATCCAAATAAAAGAAGTGATTGCAGATTTAGGATCGACCGAGGGCGGCCTTAACTTAAAAGGGGGAGTAGTTAACTGTGGCCAGCAAAACCAAAGTTGTTGACCACAGTTTACGTAAACATCGCGCCGGCCAAACTGCTGTCACAGCGTCTGGCCGGATGCTCGTGCATAGCCGGCAAGCACTGCCCATTGGAGTGGCCGCTATGAAGTTCAATTATGTTAGCTTTAAGTTTCAGTTTTGATTTGAATCCAATAAAGAGCACATCGCTCATAAAACGAACTCCGGCAACCGCCGTTAAACAATTTATTATTTGAACACTGACTGAGTCTCTAGGCCACTAGTGAACGGAGGGCAGTTACCCTTCCAGCGTAATCGTCATAACTCTTCAGTGGACGAAAGCTGACCGCCGGCCAACCGGCCACCTACCTACAGGAGATACAAGGAATCACCATCCATACCAACGTAAATCGACCAAACCGGCAATCAACACGGGACTGCAGCGAGGTACTAACTAACTAAAAATAAATATTTTTTTTGAGCGTACACTACAATAAGATTTGAATTTTATTTCATAATAAAAACATATACATAACTTGTGTGAATTTTACTAATTCGTTTTAAATATTATTTTCGTTTAACTCCAGAAATACAACATATTTCAAAACAGAAGGTAATTTATATATATACTTCATAAATTTAAATTTTGTGTTTTGTGAACTCGTTTCGTTTATTTGTGCTCTCTTTATTCTCTCTTACTTTTCCTTCAGTCTAATGTGGACTTACATCTACACTTTTATTTTTCAGATTGCAATATTCAAAACTCTTTTGAAGGACAATCTGCCCAAGATATTAGTAAGGTATTGAGTCCCAGTTTAATAATGGAGCTAAGCTACGGCGGTACTAGGGACAAAGAAGGTTTTGCGTCCTAAAGAAGGTTTAAAAATGACATTATTCGGTGAGGATTTTTTTTTGCGATATCGTTTAATTTTTGCTCAATCAAATGTCCAATTTTTTAATTTTTTGCATTATTTAAACATCTTGTGTTAAATGGAATTTGGAATTATTATGTTTTCAGAGTCTCAAAGGAGACGGCTACCTATTCACCGACCACATCAAAGAGCTTCGACTGGCTTTTACTAGGGCTAAGAATAAAACTTATAAGGCTAAAAGTATGTCCAAAAAGATGAGAGAGAAAGAAAACGACCCGGAAAAAAACAATACATTTAAAAGCAAATGTTTATATAAAAAATTTAATTAAATAAAAATTGAAATTATAAATAGAACGCTTCCCGAAAGCGATTTTGGGAACGATAAAATTTGCATTCATAGGTACGACTATTAGAAGGCATGTTTTGAAATCATTCTAAATGAGTTCTTGTGTGTATTCACTCTTTAGATGTGTTACGCAATGCTTGCTTTGGAAGCAGTCCAGAAAGGTTCCCGAGGAGCGTTTTCGAAGTTGAAACTACCTTCCATAGGAACGTATTAAGATTCGTTCTTATGCCCTCTTTCCAAACAGTCCACCCATTGGAAACGGTTGGAATTTTCAACAAATTTGAAACTCCGGTTTCCACAGTGCATATCCACCTTCCACCCTCCGATTTCAGCTGATCTTAACAGCTAAAGCTCATCAAAACATAAACAAAAATGGCTGACCTGTTGACTTTGACGAGTCACAGCTGTTAGGATCAGATGAAATCGGAAGATGTGCTCTGTGGAAACCGGAGTTTCACATTTTTTAAAAGTTCCAACGGTTTTTCAGGGATGGACTGCGTGGAACGAGGGCTGGACCGCAGAAACATCTGCTAACTATCTCATAAATTTTTCCGTCAAAGTCCGTCAAATTTTAACGGCGGACTAACTGGGAAGTTTTCGGACGGCAAAACCTTTTGGACCATCCCTTCAACGGATGGTGGAAGGTGGATGGATCTCTGTCCAAATACCCTATTAGATCGGTTCTAAAACAAGGCATGCAAAGAAAGCGTGAAAGGAACACATCCTGGAAGCGTGTTATTTCCGACTGGGTGCTTTTGAGTCACCCCTATCAACAGGAAACAAAACTTGAAACTCAGAAGGCTCTGGAAAATTTCCATTTTTAACGTTAAATCCCAGACTAAACATTTATTGTCGCGCCGCTGATAAATGCCAACGACACGTTCCCACATATTCAAATTGCGTCTCCTTTAATCCTGAAAACAAGATAAGACAAATAACTCTCTCTTACTCAATTTAAATCAAAGCTCACTCAATCGAAATACAAAGTTCACTCAATTAAAAACAACTCACTCAAACGATCTAATGCGTTGGGAAAGCGAGGCTTGAACCACAAGATAATTAGATTTAAGAATCAGTTTAGTCAAGACTTAAAATCTATTAAAAACATTGTAACTAGTTAAAGTTTTTAGAAATAAGAATACAATTTTCAAAAACTAAACTTATAGTTCAAGCTTTTAATTATATATAATTAAATATTCGTACTATAAGTTTTACATAAAAAAAACTTTATTTAATTTTATTTATCAACTAGTACAATTATTATTATTTGGAAGAACACGTCCTAATTGTTTTAGGTCTCAAACTGAACTCGCTTCTTAACTTTAACTTCCTTGACGATCATACCTCGGTTTTGAGCTTTAGAGCTTTCTAAGAGTGGAGTTGGCGTTAATTGAGTAAGTTTTCTAATTGCCCTTTGGATTGTTGATTGATAATGCACCAGCCATTCAATCCGATTGTTTAGTCTAGAATCTTGGGGTTTTGCTCGCATGGTAATTTTCCATTGGGATCCGAAAGTGTGGGAACGAACTGATAACGTAATTTGATTCGGTCTGGATGTTTAGTCTAAGGCTTGGGTACATTTGCAATTAGATATCGGCTGATTCGTTTTGGATGTTTAGTTAAGGCTTGGGTACATTTGCAATTAGATATCGGCTGATTTGGGTACTAAGGGTGTATGTGTCTAGGTGTGTGGACATGTGCATAAGAGTTATATGGGATTATGGATATGTCACTCCCCATACTTTGAATTTGGCCTGTCCTCAGGTGAAAAGGCGTGGATATAACATTATATTTTTTCTATCTTAACTGAGTTTGGTAGATCGTTTACAATTTCTGTACTTTTTGGTGTTTCTTCCTTTGGTTTTACATATTTTACAATTAATTTTCTTGGTATGTTCTTAAACTTATAGAATAGATACAATAATATGCTTATGATTGTAATTACAAAAGTAGTTGCTGTTATTATTTGAAATACATTATTATATTTTGTATGTGCTTTTATAATTTCTTTTGTTTGGATATACAGCGTTCTAATTTTGTTACATTATTGTTTATATAAATGCTTTGTGTATATTCTAAATTGGTATTGAAATATGAATTCATCGAGCTGTACTAACAATTAAGAATTTTAATAAAATTATTACCAAATATAGAATTTTTTTATTAATGCAATTTTGATTTAAAAATGTTTTAGGGATATTCCATGTCAATAAAATATTTGGTTCAACATAATTAATTTGGAAATTTTTATGTGTTTTGGTATATTTACAGCTTGTGGATTCTTGTTTGATTATTCCATTATACATTCATTGAATACTACTTTTCCTGTTTCTTTATTAAATACTCTTTCTTCATGAAGGTAATACTTATCAAAATATTTTCTGTTAGAATGGTATTATTATCATCTGGATACGGAATTATTTCAAAAATTGGTGCTTTCATGATTTCTGTAGGAATATGGGAAATTATCAAAATTTCATTTGTGTCTGTTTTAAGCCAAGTGGAAGTTTTAATTTTCAACAATTTCTCAGAACTTATTCTTGTTAAATCATCATGTTTTAATAATTTTGGATTAAATATACCAAGTCTCGTCAACTGCATTCCCAACTCAATATCCTCTATGTATGTTAAATATTAAAACACTAGCTTGTTGCTCCCTTTCATCATCTTCTTTAACTTATTAATAACTTCAATGCCATTATTTATTACATCAATAATCATATTTAAATCCGTGTTTGTATGCTACTTTCTGATAGGTTACTTATTTCTGCTCTAACTCTTCCTTATCATCTTGATCTAATGTTCCGAATAAATATTTGTAAGTTGTGCCAATAATATTAATAATCCTCGTTTGTTACGTTTGGCTAGTTTAATTCCATTTATTTCTCTTTTGAGTTTTGCTGTAAATAACGAATTTGTAAAATGTCATTAAATTCATTTGCTTCTTTTAAAAGTCTTTCAAATATTTGCTCAGTTTTGGTTATGTTTATGCTTAGATAATGATATTCAAAATTGGTTGGAATATCTATTGACCCGGTTTTGAATACAAGGTATCCATTTTGGGCTTTAATCGGATTTATCTCAATGTTTTGTCCCATTGCCATTTTAGTTATAGTCAATAAAATTATCGACAGAGTGATAATCTTAAACAGATTGTTGTGCACTTTGGTTTTCTTCTGCTTTTTAATTTTCTTTTTCTTTTTAAACTTTATTTATAATGAGTTATCTTTCTACCTCTATTAGTTTCTTCAAAATGTTTATCGTCTATTTTCCTCAAACTTCCTGTTTTTTAAATGGGTTTGTAGTTTTCGACTTTACTAATGGTGATTGTCTAAATCTTGTATCTATTTCAAAATCATGTCGTTTCTCATTTAGCCTGTCAATCTTTTTCGTTTTTCTTTCTTGTGTATTATATTCGGGACTTCCTGCATACATGAATATGTCAGCTGGTATTCTATCGTCGTATTATGTTAGTTTTGTAATTATAAATGTAAAGGTTAATTCGAACTTAGTATACTTGTTTTCTATGTCTGTTCGTTTCCTATTATCCTGAATTTTTCGTTTACTGTTTTATGGAACCTTTCTAGATCAGATATACCGTTTTTGCTCGTAGTTACTTGAATTTCTACTCCTGAATTTAACCAATTGTGTAAGGCTACACACATAAATGCTGAATCTTTATCTGCCTTAATTTCTTGTGGTTTTCCCATTTCATTAAATACCCTTATTATAGCTCTTTTAGCTTCTAACCAATCCTTACTTGTGATTCTATGAGAGTGGCGAATTGGAGTAAATATCGATACAGGACAAGAATTGTGGTTTCCTACTATATAAAAATCTATGACAAATTTTTCTCTAATTTTGTATTTCTGGTGAAGTTTCGAAAGATAAATTCGTGTTCCTATGTTCTGTTTTTGCGATGTTACAGATTTCACATTCATTAATTATGTTTTGTATTAATTTTTGATAGTCAGGGAAATAATATTCGTCTCTAAACCAATTAGCTGTTTTTTCCTTGAATTCTGCATAAGTGAGGATATCTTCTAATTTTTTGGTGCATCTTACTACTTTTGTTTAATGATTTGGATTGATTATTTCTAGATATGCTTGTTGCAATATGAGAAAATCTGAATCATCATGAAAGTATAATGCACTCTTTTTTGTGCACAAATATTCCTTGATGATATTTTGCGAAGGTGTTGACATGTTTGTGTAAGTTATTTTGATTTTTAGTTTATGAAAATAATGTTTACATCTCTAATTTCTTCATTTCCCTTAATAAATTCGATCTGTCGAGAATAATAGTTGATTGGTCTTTCTGTGTTTGCAATGTAATTCTGATTATCTTCATTTGCGCTATGCAACGTTGCATCTATGCTATTTGCAGCTTCTCCTAATAAATTTTCTTCGGGGATGTCTTCGAACATATTTTCTTCTATTTAACCCTTGATAGTGCGTCGGCAACATAATTTTCTTTTCCTGGTAAATATTTTATCTGATAATCGAATTCATTTAATTTAATTTTCCATCTTTGTAGTTTCATATTTGGTTCTTTGATATTGTTTAACCAAACTAAAGGTTAATGATCACTTAAGATTTTAAAAGGTCTGCCATAAAGATATGATCTGAAATATTTCGTGGCCCATACAATTGCTAAAAGTTCCTTTTCTATTGTTGAATAATTAATTTCATGTTCATTTAATGTTCGGCTAGCATAACATATTGGTTTATGGTTTTCTGATAGGACTGCTCCTATAGCTATGTTGCTAGCGTCTGTAGTTAAAGAAAATGTTTTATCAAAGTCGGGATAAATTAATATAGGGTCAGAGGTGATTAAAACTTTCATTTTTTCAAATGCATCAATGTATGATTTTTCTTTAATGTTTATTGTGGCACCTTTTTTCAATTTCATGGTCATGGGTTTGACTACGTTTGCAAAGTTTGGTATAAACTTCCTATAGAATCCACATAGTCCTAAAAATGATTTTATTTCTTTTGGCGTTTTTGGTATAGGAAAATTTATAATTGCACTAATCTTTTGGGATTTGGTTTTATGCCTGTTGTGGTGACTACATGACCTAGAAATTCTGTTTCCTTTCTCAAAACTCGCATTTATCTAGTTGTAATTTTAAATTTGCATTTCGAAGTCTTCCAATACTTTTCTCAATGATAAAATATGTTCTTCCAATGAAGTGGAAAAAATGATTATATCATCTAAGTAAACTAAACAATCCCTATAAATTAAGTCTTCTAGTAAATTGTTCATACATCTTTGGAAGGTGGCGGGTGCGTTTTTAAGTCCGAATGGCATACGGTATATTCGTAATGACCATTCTTTGTGGAGAAT